>NC_041388.1:97514074-97559981 GCF_002162155.2 Triticum dicoccoides
CGCCGTCGCCTCACTCCGCCCTGCCGTCGACCACCGCCGCGCCGCCAGCGCTGCTCCGCCGCCTCGGTGCCCGACGCCGCCGTCTCACCGGCGCCGCGCCAGATCCGCCGCCTCCCACCAGCTCCAGCGAGCCCCGCGCATCTCCGACCCGCCCACCGTCTCCTCCTACCCCGGCGCAACTTCGGCGAAGCTCCGGCCCTGCCTCGGGACGCGTGTTGCGGAACCCTAGATCCGATCCAAAGGTTGACCCCATTTTTCGCCTAAGTCCTTTTCCTTCGTGTAATTTTGATGCCCTTTTTGACATGATATATCTCCATGACCATGACTCCAATTCATGCATATGATATGTCAAAATGTCTGCCTCGTCAAGCTCTTAATGTTAGTGGTTTGCATGCATGTTACTGTCCATATTGATGCCATTATCATCATTGCAAGAGTGCTATAAAATGTTAACTGTTGTCTGTTAATGGAACTTGATGATTTATCTTTTTCGTTGCATTTTGTGTGTGCATCGTATGAGCATGATGTCTACGTGTTTTATGATCTCCATCATTCCATCTTTACAGGGGTGCAAGTATTGTATTTTTGTGATCTATGTGGTGACTAGCACAAGCATTCAAACTAGGCTATGTGATGTTGCTGATTTCAGACACTTAGTTACTTTTGCTAAGTCTTTTCCTGTTACTTTTTGACGCCATGTAATCTTGTTGCTGCCATGAGATCCATGCTTATTTTGAGTTATATGAGTAAGCATGTTTTGTACATGTGGTATTGCTATGTCCATTCATGCCTCTGGTTGCAATTATGGAGTACTCTAGCATGTCAGTTCCTTGCTCTACTTTTGCTAAATATTATTCCTGGCAGATTGTTAACATGTTAATCCATATTGCCACGTGTTTTGCTAGTGATGTATGTACTCTATGAAATTGCTATTGCCATGCTTATCTTCTTGAATATGTCTACTTCATGTTTCTTACCTTGTCATGCCATGAAATGCTTTGTGGTGAGTGGCATGAGCTTGCAAAGTTGCTATCATGAATCTGTTTCTGCCATGTTCTGAAATTCCACCAAGTCTGAACCTGTTTATAAAACTTGCTATGTTTGCATGGGTATAATCATATTTTATGTGCCTTTTTGGCTAATATTCAGTAAGGGAGTTTTGTTAAGTGATCTTAGTAGAATCATGCCATGCCTTTTTTTGCTATGTTATGATCTTGTAGCATGTTATTTGCTTGCTCTAAACTTTGCTATATGATATTGTTTTGCCATGTTTAGTATTTTCTCTAAGTCTGTGAAGCTGATATCATTTGCTTTTTTGCCATCCATTTTGATCTTATTCTAGTGAGAACTAGCTGGAGCTTAGTGTTCATGTTTTGAAGAGCTTCATGTGTACTTTATGCTCATATGCTTTGTTGCTATGTTGGAGTGCAGTAGCTTAGTTTCTTGTTGCATTCTAAGTGCTATCATGATGTTAATCATAGATTTGCGTCATCCTTGTATTGCTTTTCATTTGCAAACCATGCATCCGTTTCCGGTGATCCTTATATCGGTTTCGACCGAAATTGCCTCATCTTTCAAGCAGTATACTTTTTATGACAAGTTGATGCCTTAATCATTCTTTCCCTTCTGGAGCACGCATATGCATTGCATATCATATCTTGCATATCATGCCATGTATTGCATCATGTTGCTTGTGCATTGCACCATGATTGATTGTTGTTCCATTGCTTCTGTTCTTGCTTTGGGTAGAGCCAGGAGACGAGTACGTGAATGATGAACCTGTTGAGTACGCTAACGAGGAGCAAACTTTCGACAACTCAAAGAACATTGCAGGCAAGATGACCATACCCTCGATATCACTTCTATCTTTGCTTGCTAGTTGTTTGTTCTATCGCTATGTCACGCTACCTAACACTTGTTGTATTATGCCTCCCATATAGCCATGTTAAGCCTCGAACCCACCTTCCTAGCAAACCGTTGTTTGGCTAAGTTACCGCTTTGCTCAACCCCTCTTATAGCGTTGTTAGTTGCAGGTGAAGCTGAAGTTTGTTCCATGTTGGAACATGGTTATGTTGGGATATCACAATATCTTTTATTTTAATTAACACATCTATATACTTGGTAAAGGGTGGAAGGCTCGGCCTTATGCCTCGTGTTCTGTTCCACTCTTGCTGCCCTAGTTTCCGTCATACCGGTGTTATGTTCCTTGATTTTGCGTTCCTTATGCGGTTGGGGTTATGGGACCCCCTTGACAATTCGCTTTGAATAAAACTCCTCCAGCAAGGCCCAACCTTGGTTTTACATTTGCCTAACAACCTATAACTTTCCCTTGGGTTCTGCAGACCCAAGGGTCATCTTTATTTTAACCCCCCGGGTCAGTGCTCCTCTGGGTGTTGGTCCAAAACGGGCAGCCTGCGGGGCCACCTCAGGGAAACTTGAGGGTTGATTTTACTCGTAGCTTGTCCCATCCGGTGTGTCCTGAGAATGAGATACGTGCGACTCCTATCGGGATTTGTCGGCACATTGGGCGGTCTTGCTGGTCTTGTTTTACCATTGTCGAAATGTCTTGTAACCAGGATTCCGAGACTGATCGAGTCTTTCCGGGAGAAGGAATACCCTTCGTTGATCGTGAGAGCTTGTGATGGGCTAAGTTGGGACACCCCTGCGGGGTATAAACTTTCGAGAGTTGTGCCCGCGAGTATGTGGCAGATGGGAATTTGTTAATATCCGGTTGTAGAGAACTTGACACTTGACTTAATTAAAATGAACCAACCGCGTGTGTAGCTGTGATGGTCTCTTTTCGGCGGAGTCCGGGAAGTGAACACGGTTTGTGTTATGCATGAATGTAATTAGTTTTAGGATCACTTCTTGATCACTTGTAGCTTCACGACCGTTGCGTAGCTTCTCATCTTACTCTTATTTGCGTATGTTAGCCACCATACTTGCTTAGCACTTGCTGCAGCTCCACCTCTTTACCCTATCCTACCCATAAGCTTAAATAGACTTGATCTCGTGGGTGTGAGATTGCTGAGTCCTCGTGACTCACGGATACTTCCAAACAGTTGCAGGTGCCGATGATACCAGTGTAGGTGATGCTACCGAACTCAAGTGGGAGTTCGACGAGGACCTTGGTCGTTACTATGTGTCGTTTCCTGATGATCAGTAGTGGAGCCCAGTTGGGATGATCAGGGATCTAGCATTTGGGGTTTATCTTCCTTTTCTTTTGGATTTGACCGTAGTCGGTCTATGAGTGTATTTGGATGATGTATGAATTATTTATGTATTGTGTGACGTGGCGAGTGTAAGCCAACTCTATTTACCCTTGTCTTATTCATTACATGGGATGTTTGTGAAGATGACCCTTCTTGCGACAAAACCATCATGCGGTTATGTCTTTAAGTCGTACCTCGACACGTGGGAGCTATTGCCGCATCGTGGGCGTTACACATTGAAAGTGCTAGTTATCAACTATTGGGGGGTGAATAGGCGATTTTTATGAAAGTCTTCAAAACACGGGGGCTTTGAAGACAAACAGTAGAAATGTACCTATTAATATGCAGCAGAAGGTAGACTACACTAGACAAGCCATAGTCAAGTAACCAATGAAGTGAAAGTACAAAGACTATCAACAGCTAGGTAGAATGGATCAAGAAGGAAGATAGTATGAAGCCAATCAACAACTTCACTCAGTGAAGTCAATCAGATCATGCAAGCAGACAATGACTTCACGAAGACAAACTGTAAGTAAAGAGAGAGGTAAGGATAGAACCAGTTGCTTAGTGAGGACAACTGTTGTACCAATTCCAGTTGTTGTGACAACTGTACGTATGGTTAGGGAGGCTGAGATTCAACTCAGAAGACCGCATCTTCACCTTATTCCCCTTGAGCTAAGGACACACAGTCCTCACCCAATCACTCTGGTAAGTCTTCAAGGTAGACTTCCAAACCTTCACAGAGTTCATTCACCAGCGATCCACAATGACTCTTGGATGCTCAGTACGCGACACCTTACCGGCTGGAGGATTCACAGTCCTCAAGTGTAACAAGTCTTCAGGTCACGCGGACAGAAAGACTTCAGTGATGCCTAACACTCTTTGGCTCTGGGTGTTTAGGGCTTTGTCCTCGCAAGTTAGGGAGTCCTGGATTAGAGGGTCTCCGGACAGCCGGACTATATCCTTTGGTCGAACTGTTGGACTATGAAGATACAAGATTGAAGATTTCGTCTCATGTCCGGATGGGACTCTCCTTGGCGTGGAAGGCAAGCTAGGCAATACGGATATGTAGATCTCCTCCCTTGTAACCGACTTTGTGTAACCTTAGCCCCCTCCGGTGTCTATATAAACCAGAGGGTTTAGTCCATAGGACAACAGACAATCATACCATAGGCTAGCTTCTAGGGTTTAGCCTCTACGATCTCGTGGTAGATCAACTCTTTTAATACTCATATCATCAAGAACAATCAAGCAGGACGTAGGGCTTTACCTCCATCAAGAGGGCCCGAACTTGGGTAAAGATCGTGTCCCCTGCCTCTTGTTACCATCCACCTTAGACGCACAGTTCGGGACCCCCTACCCGAGATCCGCCGGTTTTGACACCGACATTGGTGCTTTCATTGGGAGTTCCACTGTGCCGTCATCATAAGCGGGGATGGCTCATCTTGTTGTCAAGGACAACATCAATTCTAGGGGAGCCCTGGCTGTAGGCCAAACTCTCCGACTAGGCAGCTTCGTCATGACCGCCCGCTCGGCCGTTGCACCGACGATGACTTCTCGGGTCATCGAAAATAGCCTCCACATCGGCTCAGAATTCACCGAGCAGATGGATCCAATAGAGCTCTCCTCTTTGAACGAGCTCTTGGATCGCATCGCCGCTCTGGGAGTCGCTACGAACTACGATCGGATCGGGCTTAAACCCGACCAAAGGGAGATTAACTCTCCGCCGGTCACCCATCAAATAGCGGTGGTGGAGGAGCAATGCGGCGGTTCTCCCTCTATCCTGAGGACGAACTATGTCCGGATTCCCGAGCTCTCTGAGCCGGATACCCGCTCACGGGAGGACATCGCCCTAACCCTGAACCTAGAATCAGGTCGCATACCGAACTCATGGAGCAACATCCCAGAGCCCGAATTTCCAAGATCAGAAACTCCCCTGCCCCGGGATCTCAGATTGGGTCAAGTTCCAGACTTAAATCCACCCACCCACCCAGATACAAACAATCTTTCCAACATTAGGCAAGCGCCCCAAGAGACAGTACATCACTATTGGGCCAGATTCCTCCTTGTAATGAACAAGGTCAAGGACTGTCGCGAGGAAGACGCAATTTCGTTCTTTTGCAACAATTGCACAGACAAGGGGATCCTCAACGCCATAAGTCGCCGTGATGTAGCACACTTCGCTGACTTGGCGGCCATAGTATGGAAGTACTATGCGATGGAAAGCGCTTGGAAAACCCAAACACAATTTTGGGACAATCCGGCTCTGACAAAACCCCCAGTCCGAACTAAAAGGGTGCACTCTCATAAGTCGCCCGACTCAATTACAAAGAAGCAAAAACCCACTACAGGGCATGGAACCGTATTGGAGGGATGGTTTAACGGGCCCTGCAAGATTCATAGTACAGCGGATACCATATCAACACATAGCCTTAGAGCATGTTGGGTACTCCGGCAGGTGGCCAAGAGCGGTGAAGATCTCCTCATCCAGAACACCCCAGAACACCCTCCCGTGGATAACTATACAGTATTAACAGTCTTCGAGACCTTCGCCTCAAATAATAGGCATAAGCGAGCACTCCGCATCCTTGCCGAAGTCTACCACGTAGCAGCACTAAATCCATGGAGCAACACGGCCATTACTTTCAATGCCAGTGACAAACCTAAATTCCGAACAGCCCAAGCACCAGCCGCTTTGGTCCTCAGTCCAATTGTGGACGGCTTTCGGCTCACTAAAGTGCTCATGGACGGCGGCAGCGGATTAAACCTCATTTACGAGGAGACTCTTCAAAACATGGAAATAGACAGCAACCGTATTGAGCAAAGCACCACGACCTTCTGAGGAATCATCCCCAGTCGGGAGGCAGGTTGCGCTAGGAAAATCACACTAGATGTGGTATTCGGCACTCCGCAGAATTACAGGTCCGAACAAATCACATTCCAAGTGGCCCCGTTTAGCAGCGGATACCACGCCCTTCTAGGGCGGGAGGCATTCATGATTTTTCAAGCCATACCCCATTACGGGTACATGAAGCTCAAAATGCCAGGACCCAATGGAATCATCACTCTAGCTAGTGATCCGGACATAGCACTCCGCGCCGAGAACAAAACAACCACACTGGCCCTCGAGGCATTATCAGAAGCCCTTGTGGCGGAGGAATTAACCGCGTTGTGCTCCACAGTGGACAGGGATGACGTGATACTAGACAAAAGATCCAAGTCCACCTCCTTTAAACCAGCAGATGAAATAGTCAAATTCCAAGTCCATCCAACGGACCCAACAAAAACAGCATCCATTGGGGCACAGCTAAACCCCGCCATAGATGCCGCACTACGGGAGTTCCTGTGCACGAATTGGGACATATTCGCTTGGCATCCTTCAGACATGCCAGGAATCCCACGCAGGTTGGCCGAGCATAGCCTTAACATTCTAAAAGGATTCAAGCCGGTCAAGCAGAATCTTCGGTGTTTCTCCGAACCTAAGCGACAATTCATGGGAGAGGATCTAGCCAAATTACTGGAGGCCGGATTCATTGGAGAAATAAAGCATCCGAACTGGCTAGCAAACCTAGTGATGGTGCCAAAGAAGGACAAATCTTGGCGCATATGCGTCAACTTCAAGGACCTTAATAAGGCTTGCCCAAAGGATCCCTTCCCCCTCCCTCGCATCGATCAAATTATCGACGCTACCGCAGGACACGACTCATTGTGCTTCCTCGACGCATACTCCAATTACCACCAAATTAAGATGGCGGAGTCCGACAAAGCTGCAACGGCATCCATCACTCCATACGGCCCCTTCTGTTTTAACACAATGCCCTTCGGGCTCAAAAACGTCGGCGCAACGTATCAGCGCATGATTCAGACATGTCTGGAAAAGCAGATCGGCAAAATAGTGGAGTCATACGTCGACGATGTGGTCGTCAAAACCAGACACGTCGACTCCTTAATAGATGACTTGAGGCTCATGTTCAACAATCTCCGAACATACAACATTAAGCTCAATCCGGAGAAATGCGTTTTCGGCGTACCCGCCGAAAAGCTCCTGGGCTTTATCATCTCCAGCAGAGGAATTGAAGCAAATCCAGCCGAAATCTGGGCTCTGCCGTAGCTGGCTATCCCAACTGACCTCAAGCAAATCCAGAAGTTAACTGGATGTGTGGCGGCTTTAAGCTGCTTTATCTCCCGACTAGGAGAAAAGGCACTCCCCGTTTATCGCCTTCTTCGGCGCACCGAACACTTCGAGTGGACGGACGCAGCCACGGCCGGAGTGGAAGAAATAAAAGCCATCCTGGCCACCAACCCAATCTTGGCCGCGCCAAATGTTGGCGAACCAATGCTATTATATATAGCGGCAACTCACCAAGTTGTAAGCGAAGTGCTCGCCGTCGAACGAGAGATGGACGGACATAAATTCCCACTTCAAAAGTCGGTATATTATGTATCCACCGTCCTCGCTCCATGCAAATCATGGTACCCACATTATCAAAAGATAGCATACACGGTATTCATGGCATCCCGAAAATTACGACACTACTTTCAAGAGTGTTCAATCACGGTGGCCTCCGAAGTACCACTCAACGACAAATAAACAACCGCGATGCCACGGGTCGGATTGCCAAATGGTCTAATGAGCTCCTCCCATTCGACAAAACATATAAATCACGGCGAGCCATTAAGTCGCAAGTACTGGCCGATTTCGTAGCCGAATGGACAGAAGCCGAACTCCCTAAAGAGTACGGCACATACTCCAATTGGATCATGCACTTCCACGGATCTAAGATGTTGGCTGGTCTAGGGGCCGACGTCGTCCTGACGTCCCCCACCGGAGATACAGTACAATACGTACTCCAAATACTATATACCGACTCCAACAACACAACCGAATACGAGGCCCTGTTACACGGTCTCCGGATGGTAGTTTCCATGGGCATTCAATGCCTGGAGGTGCGCGGGGACTCGAACCTCGCAATATCCCAAATAAATGGAGACTTTGACGCCAAGGATCCAAAAATGGCGGCCTATCACAACGCCGTCCTCAAAATGTCAGCTTGGTTCGAGGGGCTTGAATTCCACCATGTGGCTCGGGAAAACAACCAGGCGGCGGACATCCTTGCCCGTATCGGTGCTAAACGCGACCCTGTCCCACCGAACATCTTCCTAGAAAAACTGTTTAGACCATCCGTGGTATGGGAAGGGGACATCGACACCAATAGTCCGGACATAGCCACAACCCCAGATACCGAACACTCGGACACAATAGGAGGCTCCGCCATCGAAATAACACCTTCAGCCCACGTAATAATGGTCGTCATCGCCCCATGGACAGAACCATTCCTGGCCTACCTAACCAGGCAGGAACTACCCGAGGACCAAACTGAGGCACGCTGCATAGTGCGGCAATCTAAAGCCTACAAGGTCCACGAGGGAGAGCTTTATAAGAAAAGCACTACCGGAGTCCTTCAAAGGTGCATCTCCGAAGAGGAAGGGCGGAAGCTTTTGGCAAAAATCCATGCCGGACTCGGCGGCCATCATGCCGCAGCCCGGGCCCTTGTAAGCAAGGCCTTCCGTACAGGTTTCTATTGGCCGACGGCCCGGGCAGATGCGCAGCATCTGGTCCAGCATTGCGTCGGTTGCCAGCTATTTGCAAACCAAAGCCATATGCCGCCAACCGCTCTCCAAACAATCCCCATTACTTGGCCCTTTGTGGTCTGGGGGCTTGATATGGTCGGACCCCTTAAAGGGGGAACCCATAAGAAAAAATACTTACTGTTCATGGTGGATAAATTCACCAAATGGATAGAAGCCAAACCTGTCAAAACGGCTGAATCCGGACCGGTGATAGACTTCATATCCGGGGTCATACACCGTTATGGCGGCCCCCACAGCATCATCACTGACAACGGCACGAACTTTACAGCCGACAAGGTGAAACTTTGGTGCAGCGACATGGGCATCAAGCTCGATTATGCTTCTGTCTATCACCCGCAAACTAACGGTCAAGTCGAGCGAGTGAATGGTCTTATCATGAGCAGCATTAAACCCAGATTAGTGTGATCCTTAAAGGAGTCAAACACGCACTGGGTAGAGGAGCTCGACTCTGTACTATGGGGGCTGCGGACCACGCCGAATCGCACTACCGGATACACACTGTTCTTTATGGTGTACGGCGTAGAGGTGGTTCTGCCTTGCGACATAATTCATGACTCACCTCGAGTGCGCATGTACGAAGAAAAAGAGGCCGAGCTCGATCGGCAGGATAGTTTGGACGCCTTGGAGGAGGAGCACAACATGACAAAGGCCCGTTCCGCATTTTATCAGCAATAGGCTCGAAGATATCAAAGCAGGGAAGTACGGGCCAAAACCTATACTGTTGGCGAACTAGTTCTACGCCTGCCGAAGAAGAAAAAGAACAAGCTCAAGCCCAAATGGGAGGGTCCCTTCATTATTGACCAAGTTCTGACCAGTGGAGCGTACCGTCTGCGGGATGCATCGGATAATCAACTCGAGCCAAACCCATGGAATGCAGCCAGACTCCAAAGATTCTACGCCTAGCGCCGGACTCTATGTTCGTCTCCTCACCTTCGTCAATTTTTTGCATATCTGTCTTTTCTCTCTTTCTCCCTTTTTACTCTCTTCAAGGCCCTTAAAGGCTATACTTGTGTCTTGGTTACACAATCTTGACGCGCTAACCGCGCTCATTATACCTGGGGGCTTCTTATACAGAAGCTTAATCTAACTATTTTCCTGGGCTTTACGTCCCACACATGTGTTATTCTTCCGCATGTACCTTTTTTGCCATTATATGCATCGATATGACTTAAGTTTTTGCCAAGCTGGGTTGCCTGGCTCTTGTATTTATGCCCTACGTTCCCGTTAATTCGGCTAGGTCATAAGGGGAGCACCTCTGCGATTGTTACTGCCGGGTCAGCCGAATGTGTACCTCAGACTGGGTGAAGCCGAATGCTAGCATTCTTAAGGGAATATTCGGTCGGTGAATAAAATACGACTTTTATCTAATTTGAAACATGCCCCCAGATGTTTATATCCTCCATCTCTTTTCACAGTTCGGACATGCACATTAGGGCATGCGTACCCAGGGAAAGGAACCCTTAACGGGACTATTCTCCCTGGAAGATGTTTCTTACTACCCATGTAATATAACATAACTAGTTGGGTACTTGTCTGTTCAAGCACTTATGACCCCTACGCCTGGTCTCCATGCATACCCCAGTTTTTACATAACCGAGCGGGTATTCGGATACACTCCGGACTATCGGGTCCAGAGGTCGAAGCGAAAAGGTCCGCCATGACAAATGATTTACAATCCGGCTAGGGACATTACATATGTCACTTGAATTACATAGTCGCTAAGACTGATTCAATTCTTCTTCTATACCATCCAACAGGCTGTCTAGCCTACAATCCTGTTGGGAATACTTTGCAGCTAATTCTACTTGATCATACACTAAACTAATGGGGATCTCTTTCCCATCAGGCCCCACAGGTCCGACCTCGGCCATGTGGTTCGAGTCCGCTTTGGTACAGTGCGTCTTCACCATAGCCCAGGCTTCCCTCGCACCTTGTCGGCAGGCGGATATCTTCCATAATCGGAAGCGCCGCCGCGCTCCCTTGAGCTTCTCTATAAGCTCCCCTATGCCTCCGGGCGGGGACGCGGATGGCCACAAGGCTTGGCAATACCCTGCATCACCTGCCGAACTTGTTTGTGCAGTTGTGAGAGCTCTGGTAGAAGATCACCCGAAGACCCGGGCATCTCCTCCGTGGGACGACCCGTCAGCATACCTGCAGACATAACTTTGTTAGCCAGCTTCTTCGCCGAACTCCTTTAAAAGTTCATTCAGGCACTTACTAAAAATGCCACGCCGAAGCCGCTTATTCTCCTTCACTGAGTCCGCAATCTGGGCTCGGACATCTTTCAGTTCCACGCCCAGCCGGATATTGGCGTCTTGGAGATCGTTTTTCTCCTGCCTGACTCGTGTAAGCATGCGCTTGCCAGCATTTCGTTGTCGATCATCACGTGCCGCATCCACCGCCACGGCCTCCGGATTCACTCCGAGGCTACCTGCAACATCTATTGTTAGATTTGCATACATGCCGCATACTACCTGGTACCCGTATTCTTTGCAATGGAAACAAGTGTTACCAGAGGGACCCTTCTCGGACTCCTTCAACGCGGCAACAACGGCCCCTAGCTGGGCCTTTCACTCGTCCAGCTCCTGAGACAATTGGGAATTCTTCTCTGTAAGAACCTTCACAAATAATGATCCTTAAATCAGTTGTGTCAACTGTTTCAAGTCTCAGGGGCTACTGATACATATAATCGTCAGATTTGCTTACCAGTATATCCCTTACATACTGGTCCGTGGCTCTGGCTAGACCATTTTGAGCGGCACGGATGTACGTGTCTCCGGAATTGAAGGCATCAAATGCCTCTGGCAAGAAACAAGCGTCATGGAGTACGGCCCGGCGACGCCTATGATTCATGGCGCTCACCACTTTGGAATTTGTAGCGGATAGTCTGTCCACATCCTCTGTAGGAGGAACACCCGGCGTCTGCCCCGCGTTAGCTTCTGACTCTATGTCCGGCTCTGGAGCCCGACTGGTCGAGGCATGATCGGCAACCTCTCCGGATATAGTCCGGCGAGCGTTTTTTCTGCTAGGAAACACGGACGTCATTATATTTTAGGAAAGATGACAACCACGGTGTGAGGTTTTGTGTCATACCTCTGTGACGGCATCTCCGTCCTGACCGCCTTCCTTTTTGGCCTACCCGGCTTTGGTGCCTCTTGTTGGCGATTTGCTGCGGATTCGGCACGGCGTCCCAAAGGCCTTCCCTGTAAAACACCATATGTGTACGGTAGGTGAAGTGCATAAAAGGGGATCCTTTTGGGGAGTTGGGACTTTGGTTTTTCTTACGTGCGACGCGGGGAGTAGTCCAGGATAGTCAGCCGTTATGGCCACCATGGCACCATCGCAGCTCAATTGATAGAATTGCCTGTCTATCAGCTCCAGGAATATGTCCAGATCCTCTTCGAGTCCGAGATCGAGGGCCCGGTCAGGGTCCTCTGGTTGTGGAGGTGGGCTTTTGACCTCCCGTACAGCTTTTCGCAGTTCCTGCCGTGAAATGGCAGGGTGAGTACCTACGATGAAGAATGCGGGAAGGTTGGGAGTAAAGAGGTACAACTCACCCAGCTTGGAGGGTTGTACATGGAGAATCCATCCCGTGGCTTAATACGGATGAACTCCTCTTCCTCTCCCTTGAACAACTCAGACAGAATTTTTGCTAAAGCAGCAGCGGAGTCCGATCCCTTGCGCCCGCAACGGGTGGCATCATCTTCCCCGTTAAAACACCACAGGGGGTGCCCTCGATATTGAAGTGGCTGCACCCCCCGCATTATGCATATTGACATAACCTCGGTTATTGTCAATCCTGATTGAGCCAGCGTTTTAATCCGGTTCATCAGGTAAAGGACTTCTCCGTTGTCTTCCTCCTGGGGGCTCCGTGGGCGCCAGCTTCGGTGTTTCTTCAGAGGAGCATTGCTGAACTCAGGAAGACCTCGCCGAACAGGGTCTGGAAGGGGGACGTCGTCCATGTAAAACCACTCCGAAGGCCAGTCTTCAGACGTCTTCTTCGGAGTACCGGACAGGAATCCGGTCTCGGCGATGCACCATATTTCGGCTCCGCCCACTTGATAAAGCGACCCCTTCTGTGTGCGGGGCACAAGGCAGAATAGCCTTTTCCATAGCTCGAAATGAGCCTCGCAACCCAGAAACAGCTCCCACAAAGGGCAACATAACTGGCGATGTGTAATATGGAAGCCAGGGTGAAATTATGCAGCTGGAGGCCGTAAAACTCCAGGAGCCCGCGGAGGAACGGATGAATTGGAAATCCAAGTCCCCTTAGTAAGTAAGGGACAAGGCATACCCGCTCCCCCTTAGAGGGACTGGGGAAGCTCTCCGCTTGCTCCCCGCCATTATAGGTGGCGAGCCCGGCTCGGACGGGGACCATATATGCTGGAGGGAGAAATCCCTGGGTCTGCAACTCTACTAATCGGCTGTGCAGGACGGAACACTTCTCCCAATCACCGGGCTTAGGGCTACGGGGGCGAGAGGAGGAGCTGCGGTGGCCGGCCATGATGGAATGGATTTTTCCGAGCGCCCTCCGATGGATTCTCGCTGTGGGAGGACGGTGTGGATTGGATCTAAGAATCCACATCCCTTTAATAGATGATTTATTTACCTGGCTAGGGGGCAAATGTAAAAATGCCCTGGCTCCTCGCATTCGCTCGACGCGTGGAAGATAGCCCTTATTGGGCGCAGAAGCCAAGAAGTCTAACATTTATGGGAGACGGACACTACTTAGCAGATATTCAAGATTTGGAGAAGAACCTGCCTTGCAATGTCGAAGACAATACTGCGCGCCGGACTCATCGTCATTGAAGCCTGTTTCAGGGGCTACTGAGGGAGTCCTGGATTAGGGGGTCTTCGGACAGCCGGACTGTTGGACTATGAAGATACAAGATTGAAGACTTCGTCTCGTGTCCGGATGGGACTCTCCTTGGCGTGGAAGGCAAGCTAGGCAATACGGATATGTAGATCTCCTCCCTTGTAACCGACTTAGTCCGTAGGACAACAGACAATCATACCATAGGCTAGCTTCTAGGGTTTAGCCTCTACGATCTCGTGGTAGATCAACTCTTGTAATACTCATATCATCAAGAACAATCAAGCAGGACATATGGTATTACCTCCATCAAGAGGGCCTGAACCTGGGTAAACATCGTGTCCCCTGCCTCCTGTTACCTTCCACCTTAGACGCACAGTTCGGGACCCCCTACCCAAGATCCGCCAGTTTTGACACAGACAGCAAGGATTTCTCTCTCAAAGGCTTCGAGGTGGGTTGCTCTCAAACGACAAAAGCCGTGCATTAACTCTGAGCAGCCACCAATTTATGGTGTAGGGCGTGGGCTATTTATAGCCACGAGGCAACCCGACCTGATTTGTCCGAAATGACCCTGGGTCACTAAGGAACTGACACGTGTCCAATGATCCAATTTCAAACACACGCGGCAGCTTGACTTGGGCTACAAGTAATGCTAACTTATCCAGCTTTGGATAAGATTCGCTCTCATAGTCTTCGCTTGAAGATATAGGATTTGGTTGAGCATCACTTCAGTCACTTTGACTTTGTTCGCTTGGACCCCACTTAACAGTACGGTGGTTCCTATGACTCAACAAAGAAGAAAAGGAAACTACAAAACAACTATGTCTTCGCAATCCATAGTCTTCATACGATGTCTTCTCATGTCATAGTCTTCAATGTGAAACTCTTCACAGACCACCATTGTCTTCAATGTCTTCACACATTTTAGGGGTTATCTCTGGTAGTCAAACCGAATCAATGAGGGACTACTACCTGTGTTATCCTGCAATTCTCACAAACACATTAGTCCCTCAACCAGGTTTGTCGTCAATACTCCAAAACCAACTAGGGGTGGCACTAGATGCACTTACACACACGACAACAATCATGATGTAATAATGGATATGTTGGTCCCAAAACTGATCCGGTCCTTGCACAATAGGAAAATGGGCTTGGAAAATCCCAAATGCCCTCTCCACATCCTTCCTAGAAGCTGCTTGAGCATTATGGGAATGAAGTTGTTTCTTACTTTGGGGGTTGAGAATTGGCTTCACAAAAGCGCCCACTTTGGATAAATCCCATCCCTAGGTAGTAATCCATATTGTATGTGTGACTATTTGTTTGAAGCTCCACCAGTGGTGATTCCTCATGGTTAACCATGTAAATAGTGGTGATTCATGGAGCACATTGATGTCATTTCAAACTCCAAGCATTCCAAAATAGGCATGCAAAGACCATGTCTCTTGGTCTGCAACGACTTCAAGAATGATGGTGGGATCCTTCACTGTTGGAGATATGCCCTAGAGGCACTTATGTATGATGATATCTCCTATCTATTTATGGATTAATATATAGTCCATGGACATTATAAATGATGCGTGTCAACATGTGGCTTGTTTGTGAGACTATGCATTGTATGTTGATTGTTCTAAATGGCCCCTAGTCAAAAGGTTTGTGTGGACTCGCAACCGACTAGACTAGCACTTAAAAAGGTGGATGGACCGAAAAAATCTGGAGTCGGATTCAACATAGTCGAATTCGAGTTCAAATAAGGTCTGAGTCGGACAGACGCAGCGACATGTAATTTGTTAGTCTCTACTATGACATGTGTTCTGTGTACTAGTCCTGAGGTTGGCGCATCGATTCAAGATGGTGACCGACCTGCTTTGGGTTGATCAAACGCTACCCCATAATTGGGTTGCTATAAAGGTCGGTATAAGGCTTGTCTATATCCATGACATGGTCGAGCAAGATGGGATTTCCGCCTCTGACTAGAGACATACTCTTGAGCCCCTCGTGTGATGTGACCGGCTAAGCATGGCCATGCGACATGGATTATGAGATAATCGAGTTTCGGCAGTACGGATCACGATACAAGAAAGAGGTCGGGCTAGAACAAGGATGACGTATTCGCATTGAGCCCTGAAACAGACATCATGAGGCAAAAGGAACATGAGTTAGATACGTTTTACAAGTTCGTTGAACTGGCTTCATCGGACACTTGGATTCAACACATATTGCTAGAAGCCGCTACCGACTGGACGAGCCGGATGCGATCCGACTTGCGACCAAGTGGATGAAAACCTGAGGGGTCGCGCATATAAGTAAAGGGACATGTGAGGCCGAATCTGACTTTAATAGTCGAATGTGATCAGCCTTCAATAGTCGGATGTGATCAGACTTCAAAGGTCGGATGTGATTCGGCCTGGACTTGAACCTAGGCCAAACAGATTTTGGGAATTAGGATCCATGCAGGGCCATGTGATGAGCCTGCAATGGAAGCCTATACATAGTAGATGTGAGGTGAAACAGAAGTACCAATTGATTGCTTCGATGCCGTCATTAAGGCTTTACATGTGTTGCAACTAGCCACCTCTACTCACCACCCAGTTGTGCGACCAGACCTAATACCCTGCTACAGGACATTCCTCCTGCATGCGTGCTACCTCTTGAGCACTGCGTTGGTTTTCCCCGAAGAGGAAGGGATGATGAAGCAAAGTAGCGTAAGTATTTCCCTTAGTTTTTGAGAACCAAGGTATCAATCCAGTACGAGGCTACACGCGAGTCGCTCGTACCTGCACACAAAAAAATCCTCGCAACCAACGCGAATAGGGGTTGTCAATCCGTACACGGCCACTTACGAGAGTGAGATCTGATAGATATGATAAGATAATATTTTCGGTATTTTTGTGATAAAGATGCAAAGTAAAATAAATGCAAAGTAAAAAGCAAAGGAAATAACTAAGTAGTAGGAGATTAATATGATGAAGATAGACCCGGGGGCCATAGGTTTCACTAGTGGCTTCTCTCGAGAGCATAAGTATTCTACGGTGGGTGAACAAATTACTGTTGAGCAATTGACATAATTGAGCATAGTTATGAGAATATCTAGGTATGATCATGTATATAGGCATCACGTCCAAGACAAGTAGACCGACTCCTGCCTGCATCTACTACTATTACTCCACTCATCAACCGCTATCCAGCATGCATCTAGAGTATTAAGTTAAAAATAGAGTAACGCCTTAAGCAAGATGACATGATGTAGAGGGATAGACTCATGCAATATGATGAAAACCCCATCTTGTTATCCTCGACGGCAACAATACAATATGTGCCTTGTTGCCCCTACTATCACTGGGAAAGGACACCGCAAGATTGAACCCAAAGCTAAGAACTTCTCCCATTGCAAGAAAGATCAATCTAGTAGGCCAAACCAAACTGATAATTCGAAGAGACTTGCAAAGATAACCAATCATACATAAAATAATTCAGAGAAGATTCAAATATTGTTCATACATAAACTTGATCATAAACCCACAATTCATCGGTCTCAACAAACACACCGCAAAAAGAAGATTACATCAAATAGTTCTCCACAAGAGAGGGGAGAACATTGTATTGAGATCCGAAAAGAGAGAAGAAGCCATCTAGCTACTAACTATGGACCCGTAGGTCTGAGGTAAACTACTCACACTTCATCGGAGGGGCTATGGTGTTGACGTAGAAGCCCTCCGTGATCGATGCCCCCTCCGGCGGAGCTCCGGAATAGGCCCCAAGATGGGATCTCGTGGATACAGAAAGTTGCGGTGGCGGAATTAGGTTTTTGGCTCGGTATCTGATCGTTTGGGGGTATGTAGGTATATATAGGAGGAAGGAGTACGTCGGTGGAGCAACTGGGGGCCCACGAGGGTGGAGGGCGTGCCTGGGGGGGTAGGCGCGCCCCCTACCTCGTGGCCTCCACTTTTATGTCTTGACGTAGGGTCCAAGTCTCCCGGGTCTTGTTCGTTGAGAAAATCACGTTCCCGAAGGTTTCATTCCGTTTGGACTCCGTTTGATATTCCTTTTCTTCGAAACCCTTAAACAGGCAAAAACAGCAATTTTGGGCTGGGCCTCCGGTTAATAGGTTAGTCCCAAAAATAATATAAAAGTGGATAATAAAGCCCAATAATGTCCAAAACAGTAGATAATATAGCATGGAGCAATCAAAAATTATAGATACGTTGGAGACGTATCAAGCATCCCCAAGCTTAATTCCTGCTCGTCCTCGAGTAGGTAAATGATAAAATTAGAATTTTTGATGCGGAGTGCTACTTGGCATAATTTTAATGTAATTCTTCTTAATTGTGGTATGAATATTCAGATCCAAAAGATTGAAGACAAAAGTTCATATTGACATAAAAATAATAATACTTCAAGCATACTAACTAAGCAATTATGTCTTCTCAAAATAACATGGCCAAAGAAAGTTCATCCCTACAAAATCATATAGTTTAGTCATGTTTCATTTTCGTCACACAAGAATGTTCTCATCATGAACAACCCCGATGACAAGCCAAGCAATTGTTTCATACTTTAGTAATCTCAAACCTATAAACTTTCACGCAATATGTGAGTGCGAGCCATGGACATAGCACTATGGGTGGAATAGAATAGAATGAGGGGGGTTATGTGGAGAAGACAAAAAAGGAGAAAGTCTCACATCAACGAGGCTAATCAATGGGCTATGGAGATACCCAGCAATTGATGTTAATGCAAGGAGTAGGGATTGCCATGCAACGGATGCACTAGAGCTATAAATGTATGAAAGCTCAACAAAAGAAACTAAGTGGGTGTGCATCCAACTTGCTTGCTCACGAAGACCTAGGGCACTTGAGGAGGCCCATTGTTGGAATATACAAGCCTAGTTCTATAATGAAAAATTCCCACTAGTATATGAAAGTGACAAAACAAGAGACTCTCTATCATGAAGATTAAGGTGCTACTTTGAAGCACAAGTGTGGCAAAGGATAGTAACATTGTCCCTTCTCTCTTTTTCTCTCATTTTTTTGGGCCTTCTCTTTTTTTTATATGGCCTTTCTCTCTTTTTTTATAATTCCTCACTTGGGAATGCTCTATAAAGTGATGATCATCACACTTCTATTTATTTACAACTCAATGATTACAACTCGATACTAGAACAAAGGTGACTCTATATGAATGCCTCCGGCGGTGTACCGGGATATACAATGGACCAAGAGTGACATGTATGAAAGAATTATGAACTGTGGATTTTCCACAAATACTATGTAGACTACATGATCATGCTAAGCAATATGACAATGATTAATGTGTCATGATGAATGGAATGGTGGAAAGTTGCATGGCAATATATCTCGGAATGGCTATGGAAATGCCATAATAGGTAGGTATGGTTGCTGTTTTGAGGAAGATATAAGGAGGTTTATGTGTGAAAGAGTGTATCATATCACGGGGTTTGGATGCACCGGCGAAGTTTGCGCCAACTCTCAATGTGAGAAAGGGCAATGCATGGTACCGAAGAGGCTAGCAAGGATGGAAGGGTGAGAGTGTGTATAATCCATGGACTCAACATTAGTCATAAAGAACTCACATACTTATTGCAAAAATCTACAAGTCATCAAAAACCTCGGTACTACGCGCATGCTCCAAGGGGGGTATATTTCTAGGAAAAGACCATCGCTCATCCCCGACCGCCACTCATAAGGAAGACAATCAAATAACACCTCATGTTTCAAATTTGTTACATAATGTTTACCATACGTGCATGCTACGGGACTTTGCAAACTTCAACACAAGTATTTCTCAATTACACAACTACTCAACTAGAACGACTTTGATATTATTACCTCCATATCTCAAAACAATCATCAAGCATGAAACTTCTCTTAGTATTCAAAACACTCTTAAGAAAATTTTACTAATCTTGAATACCTAGCATATTACGATTTTAAGCAAATTACCATGCTATTTAAGACTCTCAAAATAATTTAAGTGAAGCATGAGAGATCAATAGTTTCTATAAAACAAATCCACCACCGTTCTCTAAAAGATATAAGTGAAGTACTAGAGCAAAACTATATAACTCAAAAGATCTAAGCGAAGCACATAGAGTATTCTAACAAATTCCAAATCATGCATGGCTCTCTCAAAAGGTGTGTACAGAAAGGATGATTGTCGTAAACTAAAAAGCAAAGACTCAAATAATACAAGACGCTCCAAGCAAAACACATATCATGTGGCGAATAAAAATATAGCTCCAAGTAAAGTTACCGATAGAAGTAGACGAAAGAGGGGATGCCTTCCGGGGCATCCCCAAGCTTTGGCTTTTAGGTGTCCTTAGATTATCTTGGGGGTGCCATGGGCATCCCCAATCTTAGGCTCTTGCCACTCCTTGTTCCATAATCCATCAAATCTTTACCCAAAACTTGAAAACTTCACAACACAAAACTTAAAGTAGAAAATCTCGTGAGCTCCATTAGCGAACGAAAATAAAAGACCACTTCAAGGTACTGTAATGAACTCATTATTTATTTATATTGGTGTTATACCTACTGTATTCCAACTTCTCTATGGTTTATAAACTATTTTACTAGCCATAGATTCATCAAAATAAGCAAACAACACACGAAAAACAGAATCTGTCAAAAACAGAACAGTCTGTAGTAATCTTTAGCTAGCGCAAGATCTGGAACCCCAAAAATTCTAAATTAATTTCTGGACGTGAGGAATTTATCTATTAATCATCTGCAAAAATAATTAACTAAATAGCACTCTCCAAATAAAAATGGCAGCAGTTCTCATGAGCGCTAAAGTTTCTGTTTTTTACAGCAAGTGTAACAAGACTTTCCCCAAGTCTTCCCAACGGTTCTACTTGGCACAAACACTAATTAAACACAAAAAACACAACCAAAACATAGGCTAGATAAATTATCTATTGAATTACAGCAAGGATAAATATTGGGTTGTCTCCCAACAAGCGCTTTTCTTTAAAGCCTTATAGCTAGGCATAATATTTCAATGATGCTCACATGAAAGACAAGAATTGAAGCACAAAGAGAGCATCATAAAACATGTGACAAACACATATAAGTCTAACATACTTACTATGCATAGGCATCTTATAGGCAAACAAATTATCAAGGCAAGCAAAAACTAGCATATGCAAGGAAGCGGAAAGAAACAATAGCAATCTCAACATAACGAGAGGTAATTTAGTAACATGAAAATTTCTACCGGCATATTTTCCTCTCTCATAATAATTACATGTAGGATCATAAGCAAATTAAACAAAATAGCTATCACAAAAATTATTTTCAACATGATCCACATGCATGCAAAGTTGACACTCTTCCAAAATAGTGGGATTAACATTAACTAAAGTCATGATCTCTCCAGACCCACT
This sequence comes from Triticum dicoccoides, assembly GCF_002162155.2. NCBI lineage: Eukaryota > Viridiplantae > Streptophyta > Magnoliopsida > Poales > Poaceae > Triticum > Triticum dicoccoides. The sequence continues at coordinate 97,535,154 of NC_041388.1, forward strand.
TTTATCAAAAAATTCACAAGATTGAACATTCTCCAAATATGTGGGATCTAAAGTTAACACTCTTCCAAACCCACTTTCAATAATATTGCAAACACTATTATCAATCTCATTTTCATCATGGGGCTTAAATAAATTTTCAAGATCAAAAGAAGAATCACCCCAATCATGATCATTACAACAAGTAGTAGACATAACAAAACTTGCATCCCAAAGCTTAGGGTTTTGCATATTATTTGCACAATTGACATCAAGAGAATTCATAGTAAAATCATTGCAATATGCTTTTTATTCAAAGATCTATCATGAATCACTCCATAAAGTACTTCATCACAATTTTCAGATTCACGAATTTCAAGCAAAACTTCATAAAGATAATCTAGTGCACAAAACTCACTAGCAATTGGTTCATCATAATTGGATCTCTTAAAAAGATTAGCAAGCGGATGAGGATCCATAGATCTTAGGTTCTCTATTTAGTAATAAATAAAGAACTATTCCAACCACACGAGCAAAAGAGCCAAATAATACATCAAAGCAAACAGGAAAGAGGGGGCGAATAAAACGGCAAGGGTGAAGTGGGGGAGAGGAAAACGAGAGGCAAATGGCAAATAATGTAATGCGGGAGATAAGGGTATGTGATGGGTACTTGGTATATTGACTTTTGCGTAGACTTCCCCGGCAACGGCGCCAGAAATCCTTCTTGCTACCTCTTGAGCACTGCGTTGGTTTTCCCCGAAGAGGAAGGGATGATGGAGCAAAGTAGCGTAAGTATTTCCCTCAGTTTTTAAGAACCAAGGTATCAATCCAGTAGGAGGCTACGCGCGAGTCCCTCATACCTGCACAAAACAAATAAATCCTCGCAACCAACACAAATAGGGGTTGTCAATCTCTACATGGCCACTTACGAGAGTGAGATCTGATAGATATGATAAGATAATATTTTTGGTATTTTTGTGATAAAGATGCAAAGTAAAATAAAGGCAAAGTAAAAAAGCAAAGGAAATAACTAAGTAGTAGGAGATTAATATGATGAAGATAGACCCGGGGGCCATATGTTTCACTAGTGGCTTCTCTCGAGAGCATAAGTATTCTACGGTGGGTGAACAAATTACTGTTGAGCAATTGACAGAATGGAGCATAGTTATGAGAATATCTAGGTATGATCATGTATATAGGCATCATGTCCGAGACAAGTAGACCGACTCCTGCCTGCATCTACTACTATTACTCCACTCATCGACCGCTATCCAGCATGCATCTAAAGTATTAAGTAAAAACAGGGTAACGCCTTAAGCAAGATGACATGATGTAGAGGGATAGACTCATGCAATATGATGAAAACCCCATCTTGTTATCCTTGATGGCAACAATACAATATGTGCCTTGCTGCCCCTACTGTCACTGAGAAAGGACACCGCAAGATTGAACCCAAAGCTAAGCACTTCTCCCATTGCAAGAAAGATCAATCTAGTAGGCCAAACCAAACTGATAGTTCAAAGAGACTTGCAAAGATAACCAATCATACATAAAAGAATTCAGAGAAGATTCAAATATTGTTCATAGATAAACTTGATCATAAACCCACAATTCATCGGTCTCAACAAACACACCGCGAAAAGAAGATTACATCGAATAGTTCTCCACAAGAGAGGGGGAGAACATTGTATTGAGATCCAAATAGAGAGAAGAAGCCATCTAGCTACTAACTATGGACCCGTAGGTCTGAGGTAAACTACTCACACTTCATCGGAGGGGCTATAGTGCTGATGTAGAAGCCCTCCGTGATCGATGCCCCCTCTGGCGGAGCTCCGGAACAGGCCCCAAGATGGGATCTCGTGGATACAGAAAGTTGCGGCGGTGGAATTGGGTTTTTGGCTCCGTATCTGATCGTCTGGGGGTACATATGTATATATAGGAGGAAGGAGTACGCCGGTGGAGCAACAGGGGGCCCACGAGGTCGGAGGGCGCGCCTGGGGGGTAGGCGCGCCCCCTACCACGTGGCCTCCTCTTTTGTGTATCGACGTAGGGTCCAAGTCTCCCGGGTCTTGTTCGTTCAGAAAATCATGTTCCCGAAGGTTTCATTCCGTTTGGACTCCGTTTGATATTCCTTTTCTTCGAAACCCTAAAACAGGCAAAAAACAGCAATTCTAGGTTGGGCCTCCGGTTAATAGGTTAGTCACAAAAATAATATAAAAGTGGATAATAAAGCCCAATAATGTCCAAAACAGTAGATAATGTAGCATGGAGCAATCAAAAATTATAGATAAGTTGGAGACGTATCAATGCGCGGATACAATTAGAGGCAAAACACTTGCATTGCACAACGAACCTGTTCGAGGGAACCGTCGATCGACTGTTCAATGGAGATCACAATGAGGAGACAGCTCCGACGATGCATTGCTCTGACTCCTCTTCCACTTTGAGGATTGTGCGTCTAGTGGTAACCTCGTGATCTATCTCCTAAGCATGCTCCTGGGTGATCTGTGCAGTAGTTTTTTTTGTTATACAATAGTTGCACGATGCGTAGCCCACATGGCCGGTGAACTGACCATACCATGTTGCAAGGCAGTTCTTCCACATCCAATGCATGCAATCAACTAAGACGAGAATCCTTGGAAATCCCCTTGCTTTGTTCATCTAAAATATCCTTCGAGTATCCTAAGCATTGTGTACTCTCAAATACTGTGGCCCAAAGACTTCAACCACCGCCTTCGCAAATGGCTTCACACACTTGATGAAAGTTCTCTCTCCCATTGCCAGGTGATCATCAACCAAATCTACAAGAATTGAGAGGTCATCATGTGCAGTGATGCAATCACCTTCTAGATATTGTTGTGTCCAAGGTCTTCAGTATAATTCCTTCTCTGCACGAAGAATTGATCATGCTCTTTGACGAAGTTGGCAATGTGGAAGAACTAATCCGGAGACATATGAACCAGCTTCGAAAGCATCGGTCTGGATACATCGGGTTTGCATAGATGCAATCAAACATGAGCCTATTAGGCGCTCTAGCCTCCTCCTACGAAATACCTCACGTCCGACAACAAAATTGCCATGTTTCGGCCGCTTGTTCTTCTCCATGCCGATCAACATGAACTTGAAAATGCCCTCATCTCCATCCCACTCATATTCGTCCTCGGAGGAGGAATCGTCATCTGAGCTAGAATCACGCCAACTCATATACATAATAGAACATATTCCATCATGAACAATCCCTAGCTCGCAAGAAATAAAAAGCGAAAAATACCTTAGGGGAATTCCTTCGGCCAAGATGGTCGCTTGATGCCTACCAAGGATGTCTAGAGGAGCCTGGGGGAGTCAGGGGTGCAGCCAACCGATGCCCCCCCCCCGGTCCCGAGCATCAAGAATTTGGCACGGAGCTGCAGATGCGTCGCGATCGCGAGGGTCACGTGTGTGTCGCTCGAATGCTAACTGACCTTAGTGGGCAGCGGTGGGGTGGTGGGGGGGGGGTGGGGGTCAGCGGTTCTGGGTGGCAGCCTCTTGAGCTTCGGTGGCGTTCGCGGGGTGGTGGTGGCAAGAACTGGCCAACTAGTGCAGGGCATGGTGATGATGGGGAAATTTCAGTTCGCATGGTTGACTTTCCGGGAACCGCTTTTGTGTTTTCTGGTAGAGTGGTAGAGTGGACCTATAGTTTGGTCTTGGGTATCAAAATTTAGGTGTACCATTTTTTATAGCTCCATGCAGTTTTAGGCCTGATGTTGGATTTAATTTGGGACTGTCTATTTGACATTTGACTGGTTTCAATTTGACAACATTCAAATTTCCTGACAAATGAACAGATGACACCTGTATGACCACAAAATCAGCCAACAACACAAAAGAGACATCAAAACGGGTCAGGGAAAACATCTGACCCGGTTCGCTAGACAACTAACCACTCCAGAAAAATCAGGGGCCAACCCCTCTTGATCTCCACGACCACACAACACGTGTGCAGCTTGCAACGCATGAAAAGGGCCAAAACCTTCCCACAAACCACTCGACAGATCACACCTAACAGCACAAAAGAGCAAATCAAAAGGGAAGAAGAAGAAGAAGGGGTAAGATGGAGGCGGCCATGGGAGAGGGGGGATGAGAAGAAGGGAGAGAAAACATAAATCAAAAGGGATTCGGAGAGGAGGATGTACCTGACATGGAGTAAGAAGGAAAAACTTCAAAGGGGATTCAGCAACATCCACAGGTCAGCAACTGTCCCAACTGCTCACCATCTTCTCTCTTCACCTCTCACATGAACAAATCAGGAGGAATTTATCTTCATCTACAAAGAGATAGATCAACATCAATTGTAATTATGGGAAATTTAAGAGACAACCCATGCCATATGTCTGGATAACACCCTGATACCTAGGACACATTTCATCGACAACACCAGAGAAGAACTTCCCAGAATATCTAGTGAAAGTGGCACAAGGGAAATCACTAGATCATTTCTGCCTCTAAAAAACAATAGCAAAAGTGAAACACATATCAAAACACATACAGTAGAACCAATAAGCAAATAAAACTTTGAAATACACAAGCAACAAAACTAAAAATAACATTTCAACCACTCAAAATATTTATTCAGATTACTACAAATTCCTTAGTAAAATACAAAACTTACGCATAAACTACACAAATACGGCTGAACACTCTAAAAACCATACTGCTTACATATGAATAACAAGAAGAAGAGCAAATAAAAAATGAAAAAAAAGGAAATTCATGGGAATTATAGTACAACTCTGGGGGTAGATTACATTGTAACATATCTAAAAATAAAGTGACTAAGAATTGGAATTACACTAGAAATCACATGAATATCACAGTGTAATGAAAACAGAGCAAACACATGAATTATGGTGTGAGCACATGAAAAATACTGCCAAATACATGATTAATCACACATGATTTACCAACGAAAAACCTACTAAAAGTACACATTAATACATGAGCTTACACTCTAATACAAAGGGAATTGGAAAAATCACTGAAGGGATCTAAGACTGATAACATAGGGCAATTGCAGGGCTACAACATTGGGAATTACAAAAAAATCACAATCAGGGATAGCACTGAAGAATCATACTACAAAAGAAATATAGTGTCGGATGTGGGGTTCTGGCTAACCCTTAAGGTTCGAACACTGGGGTGCGTGCGAAGTCTTTCCCTCCTACCGATCTACGCTTTAGCTCGCTAAGATCTTGCGGACGAACTCGATGAACTCGCAACACAAAAAGACATGGGGTTTATACTGGTTCGGGCCACCGTTGTGGTGTAATACCCTACTCCAGTGTGGTGGTGGTGGATTGCCTCTTAGGCTGATGATGAACAATACAAGGGAAGAACAGCCTCCAGAGGTTGAGGTGTTCTTGTGCTTTCGGACTTGTGTGTATCTCTGGGTCCGATGAGATCTCTCAATCAGGTCGGATCAAGCTAAGATGAGATGAGATCCGATCCCCTACTATGGTGGTGGCTAGTCCTATTTATAGAGGCCATGGTCCTCTTCCCAAATATCGAGCTGGAAGGGAGCCAACAATGGCGGGCAAATTTGAAGGGGGACAGCTAGTACAAGCTATCTTGACAAAAGCGGTCTTCACCTGCGAAAAGCTCTGAGGTGACGCCGTCTTGGGCTCCACGGTGACCTCCGTCTTGCAGTCCATGGTCTTGGTCTTGTTGCACCGAAATGGCAACCTTTGCCTGATGCCTCGATACTCCGCGGCTGCGCTTGCCCCCTTTGCGCCAAAGAGGAAACAAGGATGCTGCGTGCGCTAGCGCCCGCCTGGTGTCGATCATCATGGCTCACGTCACGAGAGCCTCGTGAGGTTCGCCTCGCCTTGATATCTCCGCCCCTCGCGAGCCTGCCTGACTAGGCCGCTCGGGAGGAGGTCTTGCGTCGTCCGCCTCGCGAGGCTTGGACCCTCGCGAGGGTCTTGGATGCCTTGTTGATGAAGACGGGCCATACGGCCTGCTGTCTCAGCCACGCCATGGGCCACAGGCAGGCAGGTCTGGGGACCCCCGTTCCCAGAACGCCGACATTAGCCCCCGGGCCCAAGGTGCACTCGGGCTTGGCTTCGCAACGAAGCCAAGGGTCAAGTTTGGAGCACCGCGGGCCCCCAAAAGCCTGTGGCCTCGGTCGACGCGTGGCGGTTGATTGAACATGGGCGTCTCCACTTCCCCACGCTGACCTTGAATCCGCCTGGCTATGCGGCCCCTGCGGCCTACACGGTTATTTTTCCTTTGCCACGCCTGGTTCTTCCAATCTCCCTGCTTCCTCGACGCCCTGCTCCGCCTTCCCAATCCGACCAGCGCTCCGCCCGCTTCACCGCCATGGCGCCGAAGCAAGCCCAAAAGGGGAAGAAACCTCTGTCCTCGCCAACTGCGCCTCCATCCTTCGAGCCGGAGCTCGGCCGGCCTCGGGTGCTCAACGACGAGGCCATGGGCAAGGTGCGGCCCATGCTCGCCTCCAGCTTCAACGAGTGGGGAGAGACACCGGCCTGTCCTGCGTCTCGCTCCAGCATGGCTCGGGCAGTCACCGAGGTTCTGATCTTCATTGACGCCCTCTGGGCTGGCCTGCTTCCTCCCTTCTCCGCCTTCTTCAATGCGGTGCTCGAGCACTATCAGATCCACATGCTCCATCTTGACCCTCAATCTGTGACCCTTCTTGCCGTCTTTGCTTTCGTGTGTGAGGCCATGGTGGGCATCACACCCTCCGTTGCACTCCTCCGCCACTTCTTCTCGCTGCATCTCACCGGTGCCCGGCAGAGCTTAGGGTGTGTGGGCTTCCAGGCCGTGGCTGTGATAGCAGGCATGGGGATCGACTTCTAGCTCCCTTCATCCGCGAGCGAGTTCTGCATGCGATGGGTGTTTGTTGATGCTGGCGTGCTCAACCCTCTTCTCCAAGCTCCGGTGGGGCCTGCCATTCCAAACTCCGGCTGGGGCCATCAGAAGCTCACGAGCCCCTGCCTTGCCCCCGTCTGGGCTAGGCTGAGGTGGTTGAAGGACCTTGGCGTGACTGCGCCCTGCTACCTCTTGAGCACTGCATTGGTTTTCCCCGAAGAGGAAGGGATGATGTAGCAAAGTAGCGTAAGTATTTCCCTCAGTTTTTGAGAACCAAGGTATCAATCCAGTAGGAGGCTACGCGCCAGTCCCTCGTACCTGCACAAAACAAATAAATCCTCGCAACCAACACGATAAGGGGTTGTCAATCCCTACTCGGCCACTTACGAGAGTGAGATCTCATAGATATGATAAGATAATATTTTTGGTATTTTTGTGATAAAGATGCAAAGTAAAATAAAAAGCAAAGGAAATAACTAAGTATTGGGAGATTAATATGATGAAGATAGACCCGGGGGCCATAGGTTTCACTAGTGGCTTCTCTCGAGAGCATAAGTATTCTACGGTGGGTGAACAAATTACTATTGAGCAATTAACAGAATTGAGCATAGTTATTAGAATATCTAGGTACGGTCATGTATATAGGCATCACGTCCGAGACAAGTAGACTGACTCCTGCCTGCATCTACTACAATTACTCCACTCATCGAACGCTATCCAGCATGCATCTAAAGTATTAAGTTAATGAAAACAGAGTAACGCCTTAAGCAAGATGCCATGATGTAGAGGCATAAACTCATGCAATATAATGAAAACCCCATCTGGTTATCCTTGATGGCAACAATACAATACGTGCCTTGCTGCCCCTACTGTCACTGGGAAAGGACACCACAAGATTGAACCCAAAGCTAAGCACTTCTCCCATTGCAAGAAAGATCAATCTAGTAGGCCAAACCAAACTGATAATTCGAAGAGACTTGCAAAGATAACCAATCATACATAAAATAATTCAGAGAAGATTCAAATATTGTTCATAGATAGACTTGATAATAAACCCACAATTCATCGGTCTCAACAAACACACCGCAAAAAGAAGATTACATCGAATAGTTCTCCACAAGAGAGGGGGAGAACATTGTATTGAGATCCAAAAAGAGAGAAGAAGCCATCTAGCTACTAACTATGGACCCGTAGGTCTGAGGTGAACTACTCACACTTCATTGGAGGGGCTATGGTGTTGATCTAGAAGCCCTCCGTGATCGATGCCCCCTCCGGTGGAGCTCCGGAACAGGCCCCAAGATGGGATCTCGTGGATACAGAAAGTTGCGGCAGTGGAATTAGGGTTTTGGCTTGGTATCTGATCGTTTGGGGGTACATAGGTATATATAGGAGGAAGGACTACGTCGGTGGAGCAACAGGGGGGCCACGAGGGTGGAGGGCGCACCTGGGGGGTAGGCGCGCCCCCTACCTCGTTGCCTCCTCTTTTGTTTCTTCACGTAGGGTCCAAGTCCACTGGATCATGTTCGGTGAGAAAATCACGTTCTCGAAGGTTTCATTTCGTTTGGACTCCGTTTGATATTCCTTTTCTTCGAAACCCTGAAATAGGCAAAAAAAACAGCAATTCTGCGCTGGGCCTTCGGTTAATAGGTTAGTCCCAAAAATAATATAAAAGTGGATAGTAAAGCCCAATAATGTCCAAAACAGTAGATAATATAGCATGGAGCAATCAAAAATTATAGATACGTTGGAGACGTATCAAGCATCCCCAAGCTTAATTCCTGCTCATCCTCGAGTAGGTAAATGATAAAAACAGAATTTTTGATGCGGAGTGCTACTTGGCATAATTTTAATGTAATTCTTCTTAATTGTGGTATGAATATTCAGATCCGAAAGATTCAAGAGAAAAGTTCGTATTGACATAAAAATAATAATACTTCAAGCATACTAACAAAGAAATTATGTCTTCTCAAGATAACATGGCCAAAGAAAGTTTATCCCTACAAAATCATATAGTTTAGTCATGCTCCATTTTCGTCACACAAGAATGCTCTCATCATGCACAACCCCGATGACAAGCCAAGCAATTGTTTCATACTTTAGTAATCACAAACCTATAAACTTTCACGCAATATATGAGCGCGAGCCATGGACATAGCACTATGGGTGGAATAGAATATAATGAGGGGGTTATGTGGATAAGACAAAAAAGGAGAAAGTCTCACATCAATGAGGCTAATCTATGGGCTATGGAGATGCCCACCGATTGATGTTAATGCAAGGAGTAGGGATTGTCATGCAATGGATGCACTAGAGCTATAAATGTATGAAAGCTCAACAAAAGAAACTAAGTGGGTGTGCATCCAACTTGCTTGCTCACGAAGACCTAGGGCACTTGAGGAGGCCCATTGTTGGAATATACAAGTCAAGTTCTATAATGAAAATTCCCACTAGTATATTAATGTGACAAAACAAGAGACTCTCTATCATGAAGATTACGGTGCTACTTTGAAGCACAAGTGTAGCAAAGGATAGTAACATTGTCCCTTCTCTGTTTTTCTCTCATTTTTTTATTTGGCCTTTTCTCATTTTTTATATGGCCTTTCTCTCTTCTTTTATAATTCCTCACTTGGGACAATGCTCTAGAAAATGATGATTATTACACTTCTATTTATTTTACAACTCGATACTAGAACAAAAAATGGCTCTATATGAATGCCTCCGGCGGTGTACCAGGATATGCAATGGACCAAGAGTGACATGTATGAAAGAATTATGAACGGTGGCTTTGCCACAAATACTATGTCAACTACATGATCATGCTAAGCAATATGACAATGATGAATGTGTCATGATAAACGGAATGGTGGAAAGTTGCATGGCAATATATCTCGGAATGGCTATGGAAACGCCATAATAGGTAGGTATGGTGCCTGTTTTGAGGAAGATATAAGGAGGTTTATGTGTGAAAGTGCGTATCATATCACGGGGTTTGGATGCACCGGCGAAGTTTCGCCAACTCTCAATGTGAGGAAGGGCAATAAACGGTACCGAAGAGGCTAGCAAGGATGGAAGGGTGAGAGTGCGTATAATCCATGGACTCAACATTAGTCATAAAGAACTCACATACTTATTGCAAAAATCTACAAGTCATCAAAAACCTCGGCATTACGTGCATGCTCCTAGGGGGATAGATTGGTAGGAAAAGACCATCGCTCGTCCCCGACCGCCACTCATAAGGAGGACAATCAAATAACACCTCATGTTTCAAATTTGTTACATAACGTTTACCATACGTGCATGCTACGGGACTTGCAAACTTCAACACAAGCATTTCTCAATTTCACAACTACTCAACTAGCACGACTTTGATATTATTACCTCCATATCTCAAAACAATCATCAAGCATCAAACTTCTCTTAGTATGCAAAACACTCATAAGAAAATTTTACTAATATTGAATACCTAGCATATTAGGATTTTAAGCAAATTACCATGCTATTTAAGACTCTCAAAATAATCTAAGTGAAGCATGAGAGATCAATAGTTTCTATAAAACAAATCCACCACTGTGCTCTAAAAGATATAAGTGAAGTACTAGAGCAAAACTGTATAACTCAAAAGATATAAGCGAAGCACACAGAGTATTCTAACAAATTCCAAATAATGTATGGCTCTCTCAAAAGGTGTGTACAGCAAGGATGATTGTGGTAAACTAAAAAGTAACGACTCAAATCATACAAGACGCTCCAAGCAAAACACATATCATGTGGTGAATAAAAATATAGCTCCAAGTAAAGTTACCGATAGAAGTAGACGAAAGAGGGGATGCCTTCCAGGCTATCCCAAGCTTTGGCTTTTAGGTGTCCTTAGATTATCTTGGGTTTGCCATGGGCATTCCCAAGCTTAGGCTCTTGCCACTCCTTGTTCCATAATCCATCAAATCTTTACCCAAAACATGAAAACTTCACAAGACAAAACTCAAAGTAGAAAATCTCGTGAGCTCCGTTAGTGAAAGAAAACAAAAGACCACTTCAAAGTACTGTAATGAACTAATTATTTATTTATATTGGTGTTAAACCTACTGTATTCCAACTTCTCTATGGTTTATAAACTATTTTACTAGCAATAGATTCATCAAAATAAGCAAACAACACACGAAAAACAGAATCTGTCAAAAAACAGAACAGTCTGTAGTAATCTGTAGCTAGAGCAAGATATGGAACCCCCAAAATTGTAAGATAAATTTCTGAACGTGAGTAATTTATCTATTAATCATATTCAAAAATAATTAACTAAATAGCACTCTCCAAATAAAAATGGCAGCAGTTCTCGTGAGCGCTAAAGTTTCTGTTTTTTACAGCAAGTGTAACAAGACTTTCCCCAAGTCTTCCCAACGGTTCTACTTGGCACAAACACTAATTAAACACAAAAAACACAACCAAAACAGAGTCTAGATAAATTATTTATTACTAAACATGAGAAAAAAATCAAGGAATAAAAACAAAATTGGGTTGCCTCCCAACAAGCGCTATCGTTTAACGCCCCTAGCTAGGCATAACAAGCAAGGATAGATCTAGGTATTGCCATAATAATAAGATAGATCATTAAAACTCATTTCATATTCTCTACGTTCGGCAGCAAGTTTTCTTTGAGGCAAGCAAAAGTAATCAAAAGGGCTAAATTTAATGGGGCAAAAGTCCCCAAGATCAACCTTAGGAGGTATAGGTTCCTCCTTTGGTCCTTCGTATTGCACAACCAATTCATCATTGAAACCATTCTTTTGACAAAACTTTGTGAGCCTAAATTCAAGAGAATATCCTAGTTCATTATTTCGAATAGCCAAATCATCATTAAGTTCAGAAATTCTATCAACTAAAACATTGTTAGGAACCCTTTTTCTAAGATTTTCATTGGAAGCAACATAGTCTAGAGATTGAAAACACATTATTTCTTCTTGATCAAAGAGGATGGCCTCTATGGGAGGACAACAAGAGTCCACCCTACAATGCGCAAATATTCCTTTGGCCTCTTTTATTATGAATCTAAACTCATGAGCCAAAAAGATAGTAGCGGCATGCTTAACAGAAGAATGCTCAATATTAGAAAATTCTAGGAAAATCCTTTGTAAGCAAGGGTACATGTGCATGAATTGTCTTTCAAGTTCAACTACAAGCATGGCAATAGCGTCCGCAAGACTACTAGTTCTATGAAGGATGGAACTACCCATAGAAGGTAAAGCACCGACACAAGTAAAGAAATCTTGAATAACTCCTTTTCCAATAATATTACCACTACCAACACGGAATTTTTTTTGTATATAAGATGGGTGGTTCTTTAGAAGGAGCATCGGAATTTTTCATGATATTATTATTGTCCATATCAACAATAATTTCCCCAATTTCAGACATAGAGGTAGAAGGTAAGGGACTAGCCATAATGACAAGCAAACCAACTAATGCACAAGCAAACAAAAAGCGGGCAAAAAGAGGCAAACAGGAAAGAGAAGGAGGATAGAGAGAGAGGGCGAATAAAACGGCAAGGGTGAAGTGGGGGAGAGGAAAACGAGAGGAAAATGGCAAATAATATAATGTGGGAGATAAGGGTATGTGATGGGTACTTGGTATATTGACTTTTGCATAGACCTCCCCGGCAACGGCGCCAGAAATCCTTCTTGCTACCTCTTGAGCACTGCGTTGGTTTTTCCCGAAGAGGAAGGGACGATGCAGCAAAGTAGCGTAAGTATTTTCAACAGTTTTTGAGAACCAAGGTATCAATCCAATAGGAGGCTATGTGCCAGTCCCTCGTACCTGCACAAAACAAATAAATCCTCGCAACCAACACGATAAGGGGTTGTCAATCCCTACATGGCCACTTACGAGAGTGAGATCTGATAGATATGATAAGATAATATTTTTGGTATTTTTGTGAGAAAGATGCAAAGTAAAATAAAAGCAAAGTAAAAAGAAAAGGAAATAACTAAGTATTGGGAGATTAATCTGATGAAGATAGACCCGGGGGCCATAGGTTTCACTAGTGGCTTCTCTCGAGAGCATAAGTATTCTACGGTGGGTGAACAAATTACTGTTGAGAAATTGACAGAAGTGAGCATAGTTATGAGAATATCTAGGTATGATCATGTATATAGGCATCACGTCTGAGACAAGTAGACCGACTCCTGCCTGCATCTACTACTATTATTCCACTCATCGACCGCTATCCAGCATGCATCTAGAGTATTAAGTTAATGAAAACAGAGTAACGCCTTAAGCAAGATGAAATGATGTAGAGGGATAAACTCATGCAATATGATGAAAACCCCATCTTGTTATCCTCGATGGCAACAATACAGTACGTGCCTTGCTGCCCCTACTGTCACTGGGAAAGGACACCGCAAGATTGAACCCAAAGCTAAGCACTTCTCCCATTGCAAGAAAGATCAATCTAGTAGGCCAAACCAAAATAATAATTCGAAGAGACTTGCAAAGATAACCAATCATACATAAAAGAATTCAGAGAAGATTCAAATATTGTTCATAGATAGACTTGATCATAAACCCATAATTCATCGGTCTCAACAAACACACCGCAAAAAGAGGATTACATCGAATAGTTCTCCACAAGAGAGGGGGAGAACATTGTATTGAGATCCAAAAAGAGAGAAGAAACCATCTAGCTACTAACTATGGACCCGTAGGTCTGAGGTGAACTACTCACACTTCATCGGAGGGGCTATGGTGTTGATCTAGAAGCCCTCCGTGATTGATGCCCCCTCCGGCGGAGCTCCGGAACAGGCCCCAAGATGGGATCTCGTGGATACAGAAAGCTGCGGCGGTGGAATTAGGGTTTTGGCTCTGTATCTGATCGTTTGGGGGTACGTAGGTATATATAGGAGGAAGGAGTACGTCGGTGGAGCAACAGGGGGGCCACGAGGGTGGAGGGCGCACCTGGGGGGTAGGCGCGCCCCTACCTCGTGGCCTCCTCTTTTGTTTCTTGACGTTGGGAACAAGTCCCTTGGATCACGTTCGGTGAGAAAATCACGTTCCCGAAGGTTTCATTCCGTTTGGACTCCGTTTGATATTCCTTTTCTTCGAAACCCTGAAATAGGCAAAAAAACAGCAACTCTGGGCTGGGCCTCCGGTTAATAGGTTAGTCCCAAAAATAATATAAAAGTGGATAATAAAGCCCAATAATGTCCAAAATAGTAGATAATATAGCATGTAGCAATCAAAAATTATAGATACGTTGGAGACGTATCACGCCCATGGTGGTGAGGGAGTTCGTCAGGCGTCGAGTTGCTCCGTTTCAGCGCCATTCTCGCCCGATGTGGGACTTGCTCAGCAGACAGGACAACATGAGGGTTCAGCAGGAGGGGCTTCCTCTCGCTGCACGGCAAACGGTGCTCACGGTCCTATCTGGTGTCCCTCTGCCGGATGAGATGCCCAGGAAAAGTTGCATGTTATACCGCTGCGAGAACAAGGTCACCTTTGCCGTGAACATGCCTTCCTTTGATGAGTGGGTGCTGCGCCCAATTGGCTTGGTGGGGCCCCTCGAGAATACCGTCATCATGGTCCCATTTTTTGCCGCCGGTGCCGAGCTTGCCCCAGGTGACGGTGCGGGGGAGCGAGCGGCGATGGTGGCCGGCTGCTCAGATGTTGAGGAGCACATGCCGAGCGGTGATCCGGGTGCGTCGTCCTCGAGAGCTTGGGATGCCCCTCCTGAGGCGTCGGTCGCTGATGAGATGCGGCATGCGGCTCCCGAGGCCAAGGCTCCAGGAGCCTCGGGAGGTCGCAGCGAGAAAAGCCGGGATGTTCACCACAGCCGGGCTCCCCTGAGGCTATCCCTCTTGGTTCTTCTTTGGCTCCGCCACGCGCCGGCCGTCACGTCCAGCGCTTCGGTCACCTTTGTGTGGACTTCGAGGAGCTCCGCAAGAGGAAGGGATCCCCTAGCGGCAACAACATCTTCGGGCCGTTGAAGCGACGGAAGTACATCGCTATCGACGAGTAAGTACCTTATCTTGGTGATCTTCTCTGTGTCGCCTTCCTTTCCTGACGATTGTCCCCCCAGGTCCCCTTCTGCTAAGGCTGCGAAATATCCAGAGAAGCAGCTCCCTCTCGTCCCATCGCACCCGCCAAGCTCCAGCGCTACAGGCTCGGATGCCGCCCACGGCGTGGGGTCAGCCAAGGGAGTTGGTCCGTCATCAAGGCGCCCCGAGCTTGCGCCTTTGCCATCCTTTCTTCGCGGCCTTGCTCGGAGCGCAGTAGGCATGCCAATGGCTCATCCCTTGGTCACGGTTGGTAGCTGGCTAGCCTCGATCCTGGAGTCTTCTTCAAGCAGCGGGCCTTGTTCGGTTCGGGCCCTTCGTGAGGGTCAACTAGCGCCTGGGGCCGTGTCAGCCCCTAGCCCCCAACCGGGAGGTGGTGCGCCACTTGATGGTCCACCTGCAGCCCCCGAGGTGGAGGATGAGGTGGGCCGAGCATTCGAGCTCGAGCGCGAGCACAGCGTGGTCCGCCACGAGCTCTTCCAGGAGGCTATGGGCGCGATGAACCACCTTGGTGAAGAGCTTGCTGGTGTCGACTCACGTCTTGAGGCTGAAGGTCTTCGGTTGGTGGAGGAGTGGCGCAACCTGCGAGTGGCCAACAACCTTGGTTGTTATCATTGCGACCTCGAGAACGCCAAGGCTGAGGCGTCCCTCAAGATTGCCAATGAGGCCCACTCGCGAGCTTTGGAAGAAGCTCACGAGGCCGATCGCCGCCACGAGGCTACGGAGGAGCGCGCGTGGGAGCTCCAGGCCTGGAGCGCGTCCCTTGAGCAGTAGGTCAAGGCGCGCGGGGCCGCCCTTGCGTCGATGAGGGGGACGCCTGCAGAGGAAGAGGAGGTTTGATGTCTACTACACAACCTTCTTCTTGTAGACGTGTTGGGCCTCCAAGTGCAGAGGTTTGTAGGACAGTAGCAAATTTCCCTCAAGTGGATGACCTAAGGTTTATCAATCCGTAGGAGGCGTAGGATGAAGACGGTCTCTCTCAAGCAACCCTACAACCAAATAACAAAGAGTCTCTTGTGTCCCCAACACACCCAATACAATGGTAAATTGTATAGGTGCACTAGTTCGGCGAAGAGATGGTGATACAAGTGGTATATGGATAGTAGATAAAGGTATCTGTAATCTGAAATTATAAAAATAGCAAGGTAACTAATGATAAAATTGAGCGTAAACGGTATTGCAATGCGTTGAAACAAGGCCTAGGGTTCATACTTTCGTTAGTGCAAGTTCCCTCAACAATACTAACATATTGGATCACATAACTATCACTCAACATGCAACAAAGAGTCACTCCAAAGTCACTAATAGTGGAGAACGAACAAAGAGATTATGGTAGGGTACGAAACCACCTCAAAGTTATTCTTTCCAATCAATCCGTTGGGCTATTCCTATAAGTGTCACAAACAGCCCTAGAGTTCATACTAGAATAACACCTTAAGACCCAAATCAACCGAAACCCTAATGTCACCTAGATACTCCAATGTCACCTCAAGTATCCGTGGGTATGATTATACGATATGCGTCACGCAATCTCAGATTCATCTATTCAACCAACACATAGAACCTCAAAGAGTGCCCCAAAGTTTCTACCGGACAATCACGACGAAAACGTGTGCCAACCCCTATGCATAGGTTCATGGGAGGAACCCGCAAGTTGGTCACCAAAACATACATCAAGTGAATCATGTGATATCCCATTGTCACCACAGATACGCACGGTAAGACATACATCAAGTGTTCTCAAATGTTTAAAGACTCAATCCGATAAGATAACTTCGAAGGGGAAAGTCAATCCATTACAAGAGAGTAGAGGGGGAGAAGAAACGTAAGATCCAACTATAATAGCAAAGCTCGTGATACATCAAGATCGTAACACCTCAAGAATACGAGAGAGATATCAAACACATAGCTACTGGTACATACCCTCAGCCCGAGGGAGAACTACTCCCTCCTCGTCATGGAGAGCACCGGGATGATGAAGATGGACACCGGAGAGGGATTCCCCCTCCGGCAGGGTGCCAGAACAGGTCTAGATTGGCTTTTGGTGGCTACGGAGGCTTCTGGCGGCAGGGTCCCGATCTATTGTGCTCTCAGATGTTTTTAGGGTATATGGAGATATATAGGCGGAAGAAGTACGTCAGGGGTCCACAAGGGGCCCACGAGGGTGGAGGGCGCGCCCAGAGGGGGTGGGCGCGCCCCCTACCTCGTGGCCTCCTTGAAGCTTCCTTGACGTAGACTCCAAGTCTCCCAGGCTTCTTCTGATCCAAAAATAAGTTCCGTGAAGTTTCAGGTCAATTGGACTCCGTTTGGTTTTTCTTTTCTGCGATATTCTAAAACAAGGTAAAAACAGAAACTGGCACTGGGCTCTGGGTTAATATGTTAGTCCCAAAAAATGATATAAAAGTGTATAATAAAGCCCATAAACATTCAAAACAGTAGATAATATAGCATAGAGCAATCAAAAATTATAGATACGTATCAGCATCCCCAAGCTTAATTCCTGCTCGTCCTCGAGTAGGTAAATGATAAAAACAGAATTTTTGATGCGGAGTGCTACTTGGCATAATTTCAATGTAATTCTTCTTAATTGTGGTATGAATATTCAGATCCGAAAGATTCAAGATAAAAGTTCATATTGACATAAAAATAATAATACTTCAAGCATACTAACTAAGCAATCATGTCTTCTAAAAATAACATGGCCAAAGAAAGTTCATCCCTACAAAATCATATAGTTTAGTCATGCTCCATTTTCATCACACAAGAATGCTCTCATCATTCACAACCCCGATGACAAACCAAGCAATTGTTTCATACTTTAGTAATCTCAAACCTATAAACTTTCACGCAATACATGAGCGCGAGCCATGGATATAGCACTATGGGTGGAATAGAATATAATGAGGGCGTTATGTGGAGAAGACAAAAAGGAGAAAGTCTTACATCAACGAGGCTAATCGATGGGCTATGGCGATGCCCATCGATTGATGTTAATGCAAGGAGTAGGGATTGCCATGCAACGGATGCACTAGAGCTATAAATGTATGAAAGATCAACAAAAGAAACTAAGTGGGTGTGCATCCAACTTGCTTGCTCATGAAGACCTAGGGCACTTTAGGAGGCCCATTGTTGGAATATACAAGCCAAGTCCTATAATGAAAATTTTCCACTAGTATATGAAAGTAACAAAACAAGAGACTC
The DNA here is from genome assembly GCF_002162155.2 of Triticum dicoccoides. Taxonomy (NCBI): domain Eukaryota; kingdom Viridiplantae; phylum Streptophyta; class Magnoliopsida; order Poales; family Poaceae; genus Triticum; species Triticum dicoccoides. Next base: position 97,553,237 of record NC_041388.1, read on the forward strand.
TCTTTCATGAAGATCATGGTGCTACTTTGAAGCATGAGTGTGGCAAAGGATAGTAGCATTGTCCCTTCTCTCTTTTTCATTTTTTTTCATTTTTTTGGGGCCTTCTCTTTTTTTATGGCCTTTCTCTCTTCTTTTTTTGGGCCTTCTCTTTTTTTATGGCCTTTCTATTTTTTTATTCCTCACTTGGGACAATGCTCTAGAAAATGATGATCATCACACTTCTATTTATTTACAACTCAATGATTACAACTCGATACTAGAACAAGATATGACTCTATATGAATGCCTCCGGCGGTGTACCAGGATTGCGATGATGCATGAGTGACATGTATGAAAGAATTATGAGAGGTGGCTTTGCCACAAATACGATGTCAACTACATGATCATGCAAAGCAGTATGACAATGATGAAGCGTGTCATAATAAACGGAACGGTGGAAAGTTGCATGGCAATATATCTCGAAATGGCTATGGAAATGCCATAATAGGTAGGTATGGTGGCTGTTTTGAGGAAGATATAAGGAGGTTTATGTGTGACAGAGTGTATCATATCACGGGGTTTGGATGCACCAGCGAAGTTTGCACCAACTCTCAATGTGAGAAAGGGCAATGCACGATACCGAAGAGGCTAGCAAGGATGGAAGGGTGAAAGTGCGTATAATCCATGGACTCAACATTAGTCATAAAGAACTCACATACTTATTGCAAAAATCTACAAGTCATCAAAAACCTCGGCACTACGCGCATGCTCCTAGGGGGATAGATTGGTCGGAAAAGACCATCGCTCGTCCCCGACCGCCACTCATAAGGAAGACAATCAAATAACACCTCATGTTTCAAATTTGTTACATAATGTTTACCATACGTGCATGCTACGGGACTTGCAAACTTCAACACAAGCATTTCTCAATTTCACAACTACTCAACTAGCACGACTTTGATATTATTACCTCCATATCTCAAAACAATCATCAAGCATCAAACTTCTCTTAGTATTCAAAAAACTCCTAAGAAAATTTTACTAATCTTGAATACCTAGCATATTAGGATTATTTAAACAAATTACCATGCTATTTAAGCCTCTCAAAATAATATAAGTGAAGCATGAGAGTTCATCTATTTCTTCAAAATAAAACTACCACCACGCTCTAGAAGATATAAGTGAAGCACTAGAGCAACAACAAACTACTCCGAAAGATATAAGTGAAGATCAATGAGTAGTTGAATAGTTATGCAACTATGTGAAGACTCTCTAACATTTAATAATTTCAGATCTTGATACTTTATTCAAACATCAAGCAAAACAAAAGAAAATGGCATTCTAAGAATGGCAAACATCACGTGAAGAAGCAAAAACTTAGGATCAACCGAAACTAACCGATAGTTGTTGAAGAAGAAAGGTAGGATGCCAACAGGGGCATCCCCAAGCTTAGATGCTTGGGAATTCTTGAAATATTATCTTGGGATGCCTTGGGCATCCCCAAGCTTGAGCTTTTGTGTCTCCTTAATTCCTCTCATATCACGGTCTCCCTAAATCTCAAAAGCTTCATCCACACAAAACTCAACAAGGACTCGTGAGATAAGTTGGTATAAACCATTGCAAAAACCTTATCATACTCTACTGTAGCAAATCACTAAAATTATTGTTCAACATTCCATACTAAAGGCCTCTGCATATTTAATAGTCCTATCCTCAAATAGAATCATTAAAGAAGCAAACATATGCAAACAATGCAAACATAACAGCAATCTGCCTAAACAGGACAGTCTGTAAAGAATGCAGCAACATCCATACTTCCCTATCTCCAAAAATTATGAAAGAAAATTCACACTGTAGTAAATTTATCAGATCTTAACATGCAAAAGGTTTCAATATTTTATCACATTCTGACTTTTCTAGGGAATTATTGCAACAGCGGTAAACTTTCTGTTTTCAAACAGCAACATGTGGGCTTCTAAAATAGGCATAGTAAAGGCTATCAATGCCAATTTTATTGAAATAAAAGATGTGAAACATTGTTCTAAATAACAGCAAGCAAATCCTAACAAAATAAATTGACGCTCCAAGCAAAACACATATCATGTAGTGAATAAAAATACATCTCCAAGTAAAGTTACCGATGAACGAAGATGAAAGAGGGGATGCCTTCCGGGGCATCCCCAAGCTTAGGCTCTTATTTTTCCTTGAATATTACCTTGGGGTGCCTTTGGAATACCCATGCTTAGGCTCTTGCCACTCCTTATTCCATAGTCCATCAAATCCTTACCCAAAACTTGAAAACTTCACAACACAAAACTTAACAGAAAACTCGTAAGCTCCGTTAGTATAAGAAAATAAATCACCACTTAAAGGTACTGTAATTAAATCATTCTTTATTTATATTGGTGTAATATCTACTGTACTCCAACTTATCTATGGTTCATACCCTCCGATACTACTCATAGATTCATCAAAATAAGTAAACAACACATGAAAAACAGAATCTGTCAAAAACAGAACAGTCTGTAGTAATCTGGATCAAACGTATACTTATGGAACTCATAAAATTCTCAAATAAATTGATGGACCTGAGGAATTTATACATTAATAATCTTCAGAAAGAATTAACTAAATATCTCTCTCCAAATAAAAATTTCAGCAATTCTCGTGAGCGCTAAAGTTTCTGTTTTTTACAGCATGATCGCAAAGACTTCCCCCAAGTCTTCCCAAAGGTTCTACTTGGAACAAACACTAATTAAAAGCATAAAACCACATATAAACAGAGGCTAGATGAATTATTTATTACTAAACAGGAGCAAAAGGCAAGGAACAAAAATAAAGTTGGGTTGCCTCCCAACAAGCGCTATCATTTAACGCCCCTAGCTAGGCATGATGATTTCAACGATGCTCACATAAAAGATAAGAATTGAAACATAAAGAGAGCATCATGAAGAATATGACTAGCACATTTAAGTCTAACATAATTCCTATGCATAGGGATTTTTTGAGCAAACAACTTGTGGGAACAAGAATCAACTTGCATAGGAAGGTCAAACAAGCATAACTTCAAAACTTTAAGCACATAGAGAGAAAACTTGATATTATTGCAATTCCTACAAGCATATATTTCTCCCTCATAATAATTTTCAGTATCATCATGAATGAATTCAACAATATAAACAGCACCTAAAGCATTCTTTTCATGATCTACAAGCATAGAAAATTTACTACTCTCCACATACGCAAAATTCTTCTCATGAATAGTAGTGGGAGCAAACTCAACAAAGTAACTATCATGGGATGGAAAATTGAAATCAAGAGGACAAGTTTCATTGTTATAATTATTCTTTAAAGCATACATGTCATCACAATAATCATCATAGATAGGAGGCATGCTTTCATCATAATAAATTTTCTCATCAAAACTTGGGGGACAAAAAATATCATCTTCATCAAACATAGCTTCCCCAAGCTTGTGGCTTTGAATATCATTAGCATCATGGATATTCAAGGAATTCATACTAACAACATTGCAATCATGATCATCATTCAAATATTTAGTGCCAAACATTTTATAGATTTCTTCTTCCAGCACTTGAGCACAATTATCCTTTCCATCATACTCACGAAAGATATTAAAAAGGTGAAGTGTATGAGACAAACTCGATTCCATTTTTTAATAGTTTTCTTTTATAAACTAAACTAGTGATAAAACAAGAAAATAAAAGACTCGATTGCAAGATCTAAAGATATACCTTCAAGCACTCACCTCCCGGGCAACGGCGCCAGAAAAGAGCTTGATGTCTACTACACAACCTTCTTCTTGTAGACGTTGTTGGGCGTCCAAGTGCAGAGGTTTGTAGGACAGTGGAAAATTTTCCTCAAGTGGATGACCTAAGGTTTATCAATCCGTAGGAGGCGTAGGATGAAGATGGTCTCTCTCAAGCAACCCTGCAACCAAATAACAAAGAGTCTCTTGTGTCCCCAACACACCCAATACAATGGTAAATTGTATAGGTGCACTAGTTCGGCGAAGAGATGGTGATACAAGTGGTAAATGGATAGTAGATAAAGGTATTTGTAATCTGAAATTATAAAAACAGCAAGGTAACTAATGATAAAAGTGAGCGTAAACGGTATTGCAATGCATTGAAACAAGGCCTGGGGTTCATACTTTCGCTAGTGCAAGTTCCTCAACAATACTAACATAATTGGATCACATAACTATCCCTCAACATGCAACAAAGAGTCACTCCAAAGCCACTAATAGCGGAGAACGAACGAAGAGATTATGGTAGGGTATGAAACCACCTCAAAGTTATTCTTTCCAATCAATCCGTTGGGCTATTCCTATAAGTGTCACAAACAGCCCTAGAGTTCGTACTAGAATAACACCTTAAGACACAAATCAACCAAAACCCTAATGTCACCTAGATACTCCAATGTCACCTCAAGTATCCGTGGGTATGATTATACGATATGAGTCACATAATCTCAGATTCATCTATTCAACCAACACATAGAACCTCAAAGAGTGCCCCAAAGTTTCTACCGGACAATCACGACGAAAACGTGTGCCAACCCCTATGCATAGGTTCATGGGTGGAACCCGCAAGTTGGTCACCAAAACATACATCAAGTGAATTACGTGATATCCCATTGTCACCATAGATACGCACGGCAAGACATACATCAAGTGTTCTCAAATCTTTAAAGACACAATCCGATAAGATAACTTCGAAGGGGAAACTCAATCCATTACAAGAGAGTAGAGGGGGATAAGAAACATAAGATCCAACTATAATAGCAAAGCTCGCGATACATCAAGATCGTAACACCTCAAGAACACGAGAGAGAGATCAAACACATAGATACTGGTACATACCCTCAGCCCCAAGGGAGAACTACTCCCTCCTCGTCATGGAGAGCACCGGGATGATGAAGATGGCCACCGGAGAGGAATTCCCCCTCCGGCAGGGTACCGGAACGGGTCTAGATTGGTTTTGGTGGCTACGGAGGCTTCTGGCGGCGGAACTCCCGATCTATTATGCTCTCGGATGTTTTTAGGGTATATGGAGATATATAGGCGGAAGAAGTACGTCAGGGGGGCCACGAAGGGCCCACGAGGGTGGATGGCGCGCCCAGAGGGGGTGGCCACGCCCCCTACCTCGTGGCCTTCTTGAAGCTTCCTTGACGTAGACTCCAAGTCTCCCGGGCTTCTTCTGATCCAAAAAGTAAGTTCCGTGAAGTTTCAGGTCAATTGGACTCCGTTTGGTTTTCTTTTCTGCGATATTCTAAACCAAGGTAAAAACAAAAACTGGCACTGGGCTCTGGGTTAATAGGTTAGTCCCAAAAATGATATAAAAGTGTATAATAAAGCCCATAAACATCCAAAACAATAGATAATATAGCATGGAGCAATCAAAAATTATAGATACGTTGGAGACGTATCAAGGTCCGGTAGCGCGAGGAGACGCTGGCCCTGGAAGCCGTGGAGCACAGCCTCGAGCTCGAGCGACTGGAGATGAGGGAGCGTCAAGTCGCTCAAGCTGAAGATGCCGTCGGGGCCCGCGATGCCAGAGTCGAGGAGGAGATCAATCGCCGGGTGGCCGTGGTTCACACAGATCTGGAGGGCAAGTACGATTTGAAGCTGAAGATCGCCGGTCAGGAGGGTGCGGGCAGGGCCGCCGCCCTCAGGCCCATGTTGGACGAGGCCGAGAGGCGTGCGGTGGCCACAACCACCGCCCTGATTACGGCGTAGGCGGACTTGGCCTCCACCCGTGCCGAGCTGCTTTCCCTCCGGAGACGAATTGACGACGCCGAGGCTGTCGCTCGGCAAAACAAGGAGGAAGTGCTTCAACGCCGTACACTGGAGCGCGAGCATGCTCCTATGCTTCAAGACCTTCGGAACAAGGCCAACACCGCCCTGGGTTATATCTTCGACGAGAACGCCCTGACCCCTCACTCAAGTGACTATGCCAGCCACCTGACCTTCTTCACCGAGGTGGTGACGCGCCTGGAGGCTCAATCTGCCAGAGCTCGGCAGCTCATGGAGGAGAGGGGTCGTGGCCTTCTTCAGCGCGCCTTCTCCTGTGTCTTCAGCCACCTTCTGAACGCCTACCCCAACTTCAACTTCGATGCCGCCATTGCCCTTGTACCCATGGCCGTCCGGGGCGACCTGGCATGTTGGGTAGAGGACCGTGTCGACGCGTTGGTCAGGGCCTTCACCTTGGAGAACGATGGGGTGGTGGTCATCGCAGACGAAGGTGACATGGTCAACGACGGCGATGGGGGCGTCGCCGACGGCGGCGACGATTCCGACGAAGATGATGACGATGTGAGTGACGCGTCCATGGACGATGCAGCGAGCGATATCTCTGGCTGATCCCATATTCTCTTGTTGTTTTATTCTGCATGCAAAACTCGGGCGTGGCCCTTGGAAAACTTGTAAGAGCATTTTGAGAGGGGGAGCCCCTCGTGTAAGCAAATCGCAGTTTTTACTTTCCTATGCGATGTGGGTATGTGTCCTCGTGAGTTCATGAAGCTGGGGGTGAGTTTCCTGGCGTGGTTTACCTTAATCAGCGCCAACTTAGGGCTGGGTCGTGAGGCGACGAGTTCCTAAGAATCCTGCGGAGCTTATCACCCCGTTTGAGGGGGCCCCGCAAGGGGTGAGCACCAGGCGTAGTGCTAGCGTGTGCTTTGCGCGGTCTGGCTCGCGAGGAGCTTTGCGAGGGAAAGGCGATGGACGTGAGTCCCAAACCAAACA
>NC_041388.1:97560312-97618664 GCF_002162155.2 Triticum dicoccoides
GCGCATCGATAAAAATTAAGCTTCAACTTAAGTCCAGAGTCAGAAAGCAAAGCCACAGAAAGAGAGATCCAAAGCAAAAGGCCGTGTCTGTCACCTAGTCCAGTCTTCGGGAAAGTCTTCTCACCAGCGCGGAGCTAAGTGTTGTCCACTAGGCGTGGGAGGGAGCCCCAGGGCCTGAGAGCAGCGCTCCTGAGACTCTGGAGCGTGTACATCTCCAACTCATTATTACGTGAGAGTGTCACGGGCGGCGAGCTTCACAGGCACCAGGCCTTCTTCACAAGTACCGACCTTGCTTCATATCGCCAGAAGAGGGCCCCGCCTTGCGCCACCCTTGACCTCCTTTGAGCCGACCGGAGACCAAGACGACACAAAGGAGGGAAAGAGGACGCCAGCGGTTCCCTCGGCGACCACGGGTCCTCTGCCGGGGGAAGGGTTGTTGAAGCTACCCCGAGAGAGGGCCTACCTCCGGGTGTCCCCTGGTTTTGCATGCCTTGGGGAGGGGCCTTGCTCCTGGCTCCCTCCCGGCAGCACCCAACATGTCTCCCTTGTTGAAACGGGTGCCGCCGTGCTAGGGTCGTCGATCGATGCTGTAGCCTGATTCATCTGTAGCCCATGGTTAGCATAAGCCTGTTCCTGAGAGGTTAGCGGTACCCTGTAGTTGTCGTCGCCAGCGCGATCGTTCTGGTTCTCCGCTGGCTCTTGGAAGGCTTCGACTCCTAGCGCCCCTTCTCCCCAATCTTCTCCAACGAATGAGTCGATGTCGTCCTCTGGTGCGTACCCTTGGTCCATCATGCGGGGCACGTAGGCTTCCGGTCCGTCACCCCGAACACCTCGCCGTGGTGCCCCACGCTCCATGTTGCTCCGCCCATGATGGCGTCCTGGGGATGATAATATGGCATCCGGCCGGGACCATGGGGGTGACGCTTGCGCTCGTGCTTGTCGAGGGCGGCATGGGGGGGGGGGGTTGGAGCCCCCTACGCCGCCAGCCGTGCTGATGTTGACGAAGCCCCCGGGCGTAGTCAATGGTGCGCAGATGTGGTGAGGCTCGCCACGCGACCTTGCAGTGGCCTGGGGGGAGTCGATAGTAGAAGGGTGGCGCTCCCGACGCCGCTGCGTCCAGCAGCTCAGCAACACGCTCAAGCAGCGTGTCCCGACCGCTCTCCATCAGCCTACATCGCAGCAGCTCCCTTGCCATAATGAGTGTCGCCCGCATGTTCGCTTCCTCCCGTCGTGAGTGCGGCGCTGTTGCTGTGGCGTGACTCGCTACTCTCGCCGTGACTCGTACTTGCCGCGGGGTGAGGGTGGATGATGCCTGGCCGCGCTGTCCACGCCCGACGGAGCTTGGTGGGGCCCGCGCCGCTTGGGGCGCGGGGTCGAGACCTTCATGGGCAGGCGGCGCCGTCCGGGCCGACCAGGCTGCACAACGGTCGGATCCGGCCCTTGGGTCGCCAGGCATTGTTGTCGGTGAACGTCGAAGGGCTGATTGGCGGAGAAGAAGCTCCGACGCACCCCTACCTGGCGCGCCAAATGTCGGATGTGGGGTTCTGGCTAACCCTTAAGGTTCGAACACTGGGGTGCGTGCGAAGTCTTTCCCTCCTACCGATCTACGCTCTACCTCGCTAAGATCTAGCGGACGAACTCGACGAACTCGCAACAGAGAAAGACACGGGGTTTATACTGGTTCGGGCCACCGTTATGGTGTAATACCCTACTCCAGTGTGATGGTGGTGGATTGCCTCTTAGGCTGATGATGAACAATACAAGGGAAGAACAGCCTCCAGAGGTTGAGGTGTTCTTGTGCTTTCGGACTTGTGTGTATCTCTGGGTCCGATGAGATCTCTCAATCAGGTCGGATCAAGCTAAGATGAGATGAGATCCGATCCCCTACTATGGTGGTGGCTAGTCCTATTTATAGAGGCCATGGTCCTCTTCCCAAATATCGAGCTGGAAGGGAGCCAACAATGGCGGGCAAATTTGAAGGGGGACAGCTAGTACAAGCTATCTTGACAAAAGCGGTCTTCACCTGCGAAAAGCTCTGAGGTGACGCCGTCTTGGGCCCCACGGTGACCTCCGTCTTGCAGTCCATGGTCTTGGTCTTGTTGCACTGAAATGGCAACCTTTGCCTGATACCTCGGTACTCCGCGGCTGTGCTTGCCCCCTTTGCACCAAAGAGGAAACAAGGACGTTGCGTGCGCTGGCGCCCGCCTGGTGCCCGCCTGGTGTCGATCGTCATGGCTCATGTCACGAGAGCCTCGTGAGGTTCGCCTCGCCTTGATATCTCCGTTCCTCGCGAGCCTGCCTGACTAGGCCGCTCGGGAGGAGGTCTTGTGTCGTCCGCCTCGCGAGGCTTGGACCCTCGCGAGGGTCTTGGATGCCTTGTTGATGAAGACGGGTCGTACGGCCTGCTAGCTCAGCCACGCCATGGACCGCAGGCAGGCAGGTCTGGAGACCCCCGTTCCCAAAACGCCGACATATAGCAATACTAATCTCTAAAATTATGATATGCCGAGAAAACCCTAAACTAGGGGAACATGCATTAAAGAACAAATAAACAATAATGAGGAACTATACACATTCCTCCTTGAAGCAGATGAAAATTTCCTCTTCAAGCATTTTACTTTCTGAAAATAACAAAAGCACAAGGGTCACCCAAAAGTAAATACCAAAATTCAAAATTAATAAAAAAATACAAGATAAAATAAAACAGACTTGATTCAGATAGAACTTTGGAAGAGCTTTGTCGAACCCTCCTTCATTACCAGATAGTTCCTGCAAAACAAATAAGAAATAACACAGACCAAAATAAATACATCAAACTAAGAACATAAAGAAATAAACAAATAAAGAAGCAAAAATAAATAAACTACCAGAGACACACAATAAGAAGCTCTTCTGCAAAATCATTAGGCACAAAAGGTTCACCCCGAGAATCTGCACTCTATAAATATGATACTAATGGAATATCCCGATGAGAGACTTTCCGTAGCTTGCCCATTTAAACCTATAAACAAAACACAAAGAGGACAAAAGGAAAATTAGTTAAGTAACGGTGAAAGACATCCAATTCAAACGTAAAAATGCACTATATTCTAACTGACAATTATAGTTCTGAACCATAGAAATTACAGTGTAAAAATGGCAAAAAATAAATTTAGCTGAAGCTCGAAAGCCCTATAGTACTGATCCAAGCAAAGTATAGTGGAAACTAGCTAAAACTGGACATAATTACATTGAAAATCTAGATAAAATTACTGTGCAAACTGGGCTAAATTACACTGTAAGAATCCACTCAAATCCTAGGACAAAAATCGCATTGGGATTATAGGGTAAAGTACACTATAACTACATTCAAATTACACTGTGAGTCTGGGACAAAAATTGAACTGTTAAGTTGGGATAAATTACACTAGACACAGTGGAAAAATTAGGTAAAATACACTGTAAGTCTAGTACAAATTGCACTGTAAACTTGGGATAAATTACACTGCAACTACATAAATCCAGTGTAATTACACTATGACACACTGAAAAAATATTAGGTGAAAATACACTGTAAGTCTAGGACAAATTGCACTGTAATACTGGGATAAATTACACTGTAACTACATTCAAATAACACTTTAAATCCACTGTAATTACACTATGACAAATCACACTAGAAAAATTAGGTAATTACACCTGACAACTAAAAGAAGAGGAAAAGCAGCGAACAGCTGACCATGAACTTGCAACCCACAAAAAGGCCCAGATCCCACCTTGTACTACTCCTCCCCTCCACATATCCCAGCTAATACACAGCCCCAGCGCATAACACAACCAGGAGACACCACTTACAGTGTAGACTAATGGAACTTACACTCAAGAACAGAAGAAATTACAGTGTAAACCTGACACAAATTACAGAGTAATCAAAGGCATACAGCCAAGAAAGCACATGAATTACAGCGAAAATCAAAAATGGGAGATTACAGTGCAAAAATCACATGAATTGCATAGTAATTACAGAGCAATTATACATTTTACTTTAGGGAAATTACACTGGCAAAAATCTAAGTGAAAATACCAAGCATATTACAGTGTACACTGAGGGAAGTTACAGTGTGAAAACTATACAGAAATTACAGTGTACATCGAGGGAAATTACAGTGTAAGTACTATATGGAAATTACAGTGTACAATGAAGGAAATACAGTGTAATTACCATGAATATTATGGTGTGTATTGAGGGAAATTACAGTGAAATTACCATGGATATTAAAGTGTACATAGAGGAAAATAGTGTAATTACTTACAGACTACTTTCAGTGAAATTACAATGCAAAGTACAGTGTGATTTCCATGGTTGTTGCAAAGTACATTGCAAAACTGATGAAGATCACAGAGTAAGCTACTACAGTAAAAAAGCGCATGAATTACAAAGCAAAACTACACAATTACAATGCAAACGTATGTCTAAACTGGGGGATTACAGACCAAAAGCACAAGAATTGCAGGAAACAATCAGACGGGAATTACAATACAGTGCAAAACCGGGGGACCACATTACATGGAAATACTCATTACAGTGCAATTCTGAGCTAAAATCAACTGAAATTCTAGGAAAACATATAGAAAAAAAGTTGACACACACTAGCAGACCTAGTTGCAGTGCTAGAACGCACGGGATTATGGAGAAAAAAAAACCACGAACTATCAGGAAAACAGCACTGCAAACTCTGAAAAAACTCATGAAAAAAAGAAAACCAACCGTAAAAATGCACTTCTACCTAAAACCTTACCCTATTAGATGGTTGAAACTGCAACAGTAGGGGGCGAGCCAGAGGGCTCAACCAACACTCAACACAGAGACATGCCTATCACCTGAAAAACTACAAACCCTCACCCTACCAGAGGACCAACATATCAATCAAAATATTCATAAATGAGCAACCAAACAACGGCTATAATGAGAGGATCAAAACGAGAACACCTGAAACGTAACAGCGCAATCACAAAGTCACGGGCGAGCACACAAATACTAACTGACGCAAGCACACGGGATCCACAGGAAACTACACGAACCACGAAGCAGAACCAACAGCTAAATGTTGAAACAACAACAAAATCTACAGGACAAACACACGAACACCTAGATCTGGAAGCTACGGAGCCACAACCATGGCAAATCGCACGCGGGAAGGGAGAGAGACAAGAAGATAACCAGGAAGTAGGGAATCGAAGAGGAAAATCAGGCTCCGGCAGAGAGGGATCTCGGAAACGCCATGAACCCGAGGGAATGGCCTCGACTCCTCCGCCGCTCGAGCGCCTCCTCCTAATGCTCCCCTCTCTGTCCCTCTGCCATTTCGAAATAGTACTACCCAAATGAAATGGGGGGAAATTCAAAAGGGAGAAAAGGAAACGACACGCACAAGGGAGATGGTAACAGGCGGATCCAAAATAAAACTGAGCCCGATAAAAGAGAACAACACCCGACCACGCCTGATAAAAAGAAACCCGCGACCGAAACAACAACTCTCAGTGTGAATCTAAGCGCGAGATCAGATGGCCACAAATTCGAGTTACAGCGAATTGAAAAATAGTCGACCATTAAATAGTAAAGGGAAACATTTGTAGCCGGTGAACCGGCTCAACGATTCCGCCGGACGCACGTTGACCGTGCGATTAAGGTTGATCACGCGTCCACGCGAGGTTGCTACATGTGTCCCCCTCAGGCCCACGCGCGATGGGGCCCATGCGAACACGAGCGGCGGAAGGAAACAGAAATATCGCGGCCTCTCTCCTCCATCTTATCTCCTCATCTCTCAGATCGCTCACCTCTCTCTCTCTCTCTCTCTCTCTCTCTCTCTCTCTCTCTCTCTCTCTCTCTCTCTCTTCCTCATTATTCGTCCGCCATGGTCGCCACCGTACCGACGAGTTCGGCGCCGCGCTCGCACTAACCTCATCTCCCCGTCTTGGCACCATTCATTCCCCACAGTCCTGTTGCGTCACTCTCAACCCCTACCTCCTCTCATGTCGTGGCACCAAACCACAGTCATGGCCGCTTCTCCCCGCCCCTCCTCCTCCTCCTTCCTTCATGGCGGTTAGGTGTGCGGGTGGCTGTGGAGGAGAAGGGAGACGCGCGGCGCCCTGATCAATGGATAGATGTTGGAACCAGCTCGTCCGCGAGCTGCAACCGGCTCAGCGAGAGCTACATACGGCAAAGGGTGTTGCTGGAGTGTCGACGACGTCTTGCTACCATGGGGCGGCATGGGATGCTGGAACCGCCTCGGCCCTGAGCTGCAACCGCGATGCCCAAATGCTGGAACCGGCATCCGTCCTTGCTGCAATTGGCATTTTTTTTTTGCTGGAACTGGTATCTCGAAGGTCGCGACGGCACGCCGCCATTTGCTGGAATCGGCACTCCGGGGAGCTGCAACCAGCTTTGCGGAGAGCTACAACCAGCAGTGCATGGTGTTACGACCAACAGAGGGGTGGCGGGGAAGAGAGGTATTTTTGCTGGAACCATGTGTTGATTTTGCTCCATCCAGCAATTTTTTTGCTGGAACCGGTGATCGGACCAACACAAACAGGGGAGCTGCATCATTGATTTTTGCTGGAACCGGCAACGTGGACAGCTACATCCGGCAATTTTTTTGCTACTACCATTGATGAACGAGAACGACGGGGGAGCTGCATCGACCTTTGTTCCGCGACGAGATATGACGGCGGTGAGCTGCAAGCGGGGAAGATGGCGAGCTATGTCCTGGAGCGAGATGCAAAGGGGTGCGGCATGCTGCGTGAGCGACTCCTTTTTCTCTCTCCGCGAGGTGTGCGGAGGATGACAAAGAGAGGACTGCAGGTTTGTGCAGATCGTGCGGTTCCGCACGCACATATCGGATGGCTAGTGACCGACCGGCCGAAAGTTGGGCCGGTCCGCCGGCGCCTATCAGTGCCCAATAGCAAAACCGTTTAATTTTTGGCCCAAAAGACCCCAAAATTCAGTTTTTAGTTCCGCAACCGTTTCTTAGTCTGCTGGAGGAGATGCTCGTCGGCCCGAGAATAGTGATTTCTTGGATTGGACTCACATTGCTCATGCTGTTAGGAGCAATTTGCTCTACTCTTTATTTCTCAAAAAGAAAAGTTGTTCTACTTTTTCTTTGAGCGGGTTATTGCCCTATGTAGCAACAGACGTGGCAGCAAGAAAATATGAATAAAACATGTGACTAGAAGGTTCTCTTTCTCCCTCCCTCTCTCTCTCTCTTTCTCTCTCTCCCCCTATTAGAACAATGTTTTCAGTTTTATTAGCACAGAACAAGTGAGTGCCAACTGCCAAGAACCAAAAAAGTCGCAAGTACTCTACTAGCTCCTTTCAACATGGAACTAATCAACAAAATAAGCAGCCCATCATTCCACAACATGACGGCACACGGATCACACGAAGAGCAGTCCGCCCGCCAGAAACCGGATCCTCTAACATTGAGAAGGAAAGTTAGAGAAGCTACGATACCCTAACTTTCCTTCTTTCTATCCATATGATTATGGCTAAAATGACTTAAATTAATTTACAAATTAATGATCTATTGTGTATGTTTATAGTAATTACATACAAACAAATCGATGGTGACATAAAATTAATTTTAAATTATTTATATTTACAGTAAATACCAACAATAAACAACCTATTAACTACCAATTAATAGTTCTCGCACCCCTCGCACCCCTCGCGTCGCCTCCCCCCGGGTGACGCCAGGGGCCCCAACCCTAGCGTCGCCAACACTTTCCCCTCCATCCCCTCCTGTCGCCTCTGCCGCCGGCGTGGGCCGCGGTGGCGGCGGGCCCGGTGCCAAAGGTCCTGGGTGGGGGGAGGCGGCGGATCCCATCTGAGGCGGTGGGGGCGGCCCTTCTCATGAGATCCAACGGCGGCGGCTAGGACGGAGTATCCGGGCTGTGCTTGCGGGGGCCCGAGCACCATCGTCGGCGGAGCGGCGACCCTGCATGGACGGCAGCGGTGGCAGCGCCCCATCCGGCGAGGTGGGCTGTCCTGCTCGTGATGGTGACGACGGCTACTGCGGATCCAACACCCCGTTTGGATCTGTCGCGGGGAGGCCTTTCGCCGACCGACGGCGCGTGGAGGGACCGGTGAGGAGATGCCAGATCTCCGCCGGAGTACCGACGACAACATACGTCTTCGTGGAGAGGTTCCGCTCGGTTCCAGCCAGCCACGAGGTCGGGAAGACGTGGCTTCCGATGAAAATCGCGCCAGACTATGGTCTTGGCGGACGATGGCGGCGTCTCAGACGTCGTTTCCTTCTGGAGGCATCGTCGTTGCAGGTCTCATCAACCTGATCGGGAAGTTCCGGGGGAAACCCTAGATTTGGGTCTACCGGATCAGACGATGACGGTGCTATCGGTATCATTCTCTCTCATGGGGGCATCGTTTTGGAGCGAGTGCTGGTTGGAGGGGACAAGAGGAGGAGCGGTGTTTCATCTGCTCCATTGATGACGGCGGATCTCGGCGGCGTGGCGCAGTGGAGACTCGGCGCCTGATGAGCGGAGATGGACTCGCGCAGGAGGGTGACGCTGCCTGGCGTCATGGTGGCGTCGGCGGCAGTTGGACCGGCCAAGGTTGATGCAGCAGTACAGCTCTGAAGATGAATTCGTGGCAGGTGGCTGCGGCGGCCTCATACCCGGCACGGGTCCTGGTTGAGAAGCACATCGGACTGGTGGGTGCCCATACCCGGCAGGCGTCCTGGGTGGGACCTCAAGTCTTTAGATGTTTAGGTTTGGTTGCGTGGTCTGTTTGGTATTAGGCCCAGACTTTCAGCGCCCCTACATCAACTGGATAGGGATAGCGACAGTTGTTGCTTAGTTTGGTGGCTTTAGACTTATTGTTGTATGACTCTGTACAGTCTTGTGTCAATAATTAATAAAGTGGCCGTATGCATCATCCAGATGCAGAGACCGGGGATTGTCCTCCTTTTCTAAAAAAAAACTATTAACAGTTCTTAACTTTTTTTCTTTATTTTACATACACTAGACAAACGGGCGACTGCCCTGGAGAACATGCGGATTTCCGAGCGCCGTTTGGCCACTGAAAACTCTGGACGGCCCGCCGAAACCCGTTTGCACTTGCACTTGATTGATTATGGCAGGGTTGGTCCAAAGACACCAAGCCAGATTCTCTGCTATAGTAGGAGAGAGGGGGAGCCAACGACGCCGACTGGCAGAGTAGGATCCCGTGACACCATTTCAGCAGTCCCAGCAATTTTCTCAACGTATTCGAGAGGGGGAGCCGACGACGCCGACTGGCGGGTCGCGGGTCCGTCTTGCCGGCGCGCGGCCCATCATCATTCCTCGCTGCACGCATCATTCTCGGCTAGTCGTTCGATCCGCGAGCTTTTGCGCCTTGAATCTCGATCGCGATCCAACATTCTCTCGTCTCATTGCGACTCTTTTGCTTGCTGTCTATGTCCTGTGCGTGTGACGGTGTGAGAGGGTCAAAGTCAGAGACGAGGACAGGTCAACGAGAATCTCACCGTGGCTCAGCGCCACCTCAGACCTCACACGGTCACCCTAAGGGCATCTCCAGCCGTTGTCCCTCAGTAGGGGCAAAAAATCGTCCCTAGGGCGCACCGGCGCTAAACCGCGCACTAGGGGCGTGATGCCCCAGTCGCGGCCCCCCACGAGTTTTTAGAAAAGTTAAATACAGCGCAAACACGACTCAAATTTAACGCAAACATTGGCGAGTTCGTTCAAATTTAAACATACTTAAAAAAGGGAGAAAACTACCGCGGGCTACCCCGGCCGTCTCCCTCGCCGCCCGCCTCGCCGCCCGCCCACGCGGTTCTACATGCCGAGGAGGCGGTAGAACCGCGTGTAGTCACCGCCGTCGTCGTCGTCGTCGCCCCCGCCGACGCCTCCGCCGTCCCTGCTGCATCCCTCCCCCGGTTGGCGCGGCGGGTTGGACGGTCCGAGGGCGTCGTCGTCGTCGCTGAGGACCACGACGCCGTGCTCGTCCTCGCGCCCACGCTTGCGGGCGGCGATCTCCTCCAGGGCCCGGCGCTGCCGGACCATCTCGTCGCGGAGGTAGTCGTCCCGCGCCCACCGCAGGGCGTCCTCGTCGGAGAAGCCGCGCCGGGCTATCTCCTCATGCTCCACGGGGAGGCCGGGCTCCGGCTTGGGCTCCGGCTTGGGCTCGACGAGGACGAAGCGGCCGGTGGGGGAGGCGTTGTCGCCGATGCGGACGCCGGAGCTGTGGGTGCGCGCGCTGACAGGCGCGCCCTGGGGCTCCGGCTTGACGGGGCGGAGGTGGAGGCAGGGGGAGCCGCCGGACAAGGAGGAGGACCCCCCGGTCTCCATGCGCCTCGGGGTCCAGGAGCTTCCCCGGCGGCGTGTGAAGCACGGGGGAGCGGGGTACTCGAGGCGCGGCGTGTTGCCACCCTCGATGTACTCGAGGACGGCCTCCAACGTGCGCCCGGGCACGCCCCACCACCGACGCCGGCCGACGGCGTTGAGCCTGCCGGAAGGCTCGACGCCGTTGGTGACCTCGAGCTGCTCGGCGTGACGGCGGCGGAAGTAGGGTTCCCAGAGCGGGTTGTCGGGGACGTAACGTGGCCCCTCCCTCGCCGCACGCGGCAGGGACGAGCGGATGCGTGCGATCTCCGCAAGCCGCGCCGCGCCGGTGGGTATCGGAGGCACCGGCACGCCGCCGGCGCTGATCCTCCATGCCCCGAGTACCCGCATGTCCGGCGGGACCGGGTGCTCGGCCTCGAAAAGGAGGCGAGCCTCGCTCTCGTGAAGATGGCGGCGGCCGAAACCGTTCGCCGCCGCGCCGTCGCCTTGGAAGCGCTCGGCCATGGGTGCTGGAGACGGCGAGAGAAAGGAGAGGGAGGAACGACGACGGCGAGAGAGAGGAGAGGGAGGAACGACGCCGGCGAGAGAGTACGAGTCGCCGAGTGTGCTGGGGCTCGTCTTATATAGGCCGAGGCGCCGCCCGTGCGCGAGCCGCCGTGAGTACGCGTGGCGGGCGAGGGACGCGCGTCATCCGGTCTTCACTGCGCCGCCCGTGAGGCATCAATGGCGCAGGCGGCAGCTTTGGCATTGATTCGCCGCGGGAAACGAGGCGATGAGGACAACAAAGGGGCGAGAAGAGGGTAGAGTCGCTGACGCGGCGGGCCCGCGGCTGTTTCGCGCCAAAACAGTTCACCCCGGCGCTCCCGGGCGCCCCCCAGCGCGTCAGGTTCGGCCTGGATCCGCCGGCGCTGTTTTCGGCCCAAGCCAGCGAAAATCGGGCTCTTGAAGACGTGATTGGACCGATTTTTCGGCGCCGGCGTAAAAAAACGCCTGAAGAGACCTTACTGGGGCGCGGCTCGAGATGCCCTAACTGCCATCGCATCGAGTGTTGAGTGACTCGCTAAAATTCGGATGGAATGGCCGGCACGAGCACGATGGGCGGGGCCAGGGCCAGGCCAGCCGGCGCGCTTCGGGTCCGAGCCGGTTTCCTTGACCGGGCGGCCCCTTTCGCTGACTCGCATGCCTGCAGCCTGGCGCGCACGAGCCTCACTTCTCCTCGCAACTTGCAACTAAAAAGTCATGCACGGCGTGCACCATGGACCGGTCACGTCCACGCAACTCAAGCTGGTATATCTGCGCTTGGCGTACATTTTGAACCCTCCATTTGTACGAGATGAAAACACATCGAGCAGTGGCGGAGACAAAGGGGGCGAGCAGGGGCCTGGCCCCCCCTATCGATCGAGCAAACATCGAGTAGGCCGTAGATAATTAGCGATATAATTCAAGTACAGAGTAATTGCCCCCCCCCCTCCCCCCAAACTCAACATGATTTATAAAGAAAGGAAAAAAGGGCCAATGTAAAAGCCCACTAGCAATCGTTTACAAGCCCATGACAAGGCCATATTTGTTGATCGGCCTTCGTTAAAAGTTTCCTGGACGCTGGGCATTATTCCCGATGATGATTAGCGCGTGTGTTGATTAGCGCTGCGCTGTTGCCGTCCTGCGTCCTCGCCGCCGCCCGCCTTGGCTCTCCCTTCTCATAATTTGATTCGTAAAGTCAAGCTAATTCACTCGCCAATTATTTGTCCTGCAGCCAATGATCTAGCCAAGGTTAATCCAGCACTGTCTACTTCTCTGAATTCTCATCTTGTATCATTAATTTGTTATACATCAGATGTGTGATTTGTGATGCGTCGCGCTCGGGCACAGGCAATCGTTCGAAATCATGCACCTTCCAACCACGACCAGCCGGTCTACCTCGACCTAGCAGTAGAGGGGACGAGTACAGGTTGGGTTTGATTCTCTATGTATGTATTCATGTAATATTGACTTTTTTTCAATACAACAACAAAGTTACATAATAGAACCAGTGATGATTTTCCACTCAAACCTATTATTCGGTTATACAATGATTTTTCTTATTTGTACATATGACATGTAGCATTTCATGCCATATTTCGGAGTAGTTTGATTATCAACTTTGTCTAGTCTGCTTCAGCCACAAAAGGTTGTGTGTGTCTATGCAAAGTTAAAATGAATGATACTCCCCTTCGGGGACATCCGAGAAAGATGAATGATACTCGGATGTAAAACTATTAGGTAGTTTGTGAGGCAAAAAAAAACTGGCTTTATCGTCGGTCTGGCCCCCCTATGTCTAAATCCTGGCTCGCCCCTGACATCGAGAGAGTTCTGCTACCACAAGCTTTGCGTTATGATGGGTTGGTGGTAACCCGCATTCTGTTTTTTTAGCTTTACGACTTTTGGCGTCAACCACAATTGACAAGTGCACCAGTACCCATCCAGATATGCTTCAAGCTAAGCTGACCCATGTTTTCCTTCTTTTTTGTTTTTTCCAAGTCCTTCCAGCTTTGCTCAACTAACCCCTTTTGACTAAACGATCAGATGTGCAGTCCACAGCGCCCTGCTAGTGTTAATCGAACAAAGGTAAAAAAAGGAAAACAACAGGCAAATCGTGCCGAATACAGTACTACGTGCCGATCGTGTGCACATTAACCATTATTCGTTCTGCAATGCGGATTTACCCAAAAACTTTCGGCAAGCCTTTGATTAAGTAAGCAATTTGGCTACCTTCTTTTTTGTTTCTTTGGAACTATTATTGGCTGATGACTTGAAGTCATGCTTTCTAGAAGAGATTGGGTTCATGCAGTTGCCGGGGCATCTCCAACGCCGACCATTAGAGCGAACACCGTATCAGTTCATGGACAGTGATACGGGAACCGGGCATCCAACTATGCCTGCATACATTTCAAATCAGATTTGAATAAAATCAAACGATTTTCATGCAAAATGGATGAACCTAAACCGAACGAAAATCTTTACATTTCCAACACATTGAACATATAAATCAAGCTACGCAACCCGCCGTTCTAGCGCCATCGCTGGTTCAAATTCATCCGGCTCGCTCGATATGCCTCGCTGGCCGACGCCAGCGTACTTTCCATCGCCGTGGTAAACATCCGTGCATTCATTTTTCTGTACGCTGTCTACTCGGGCTAGAGCGGCTGACGGCTGGGCCAGCCTCTAGCGCGGGTCCGTCTTGCAGTCACGCCCTGTGTTCGTATTTGTGTCTGGGTGGAAAAAGGCAGCGGTGATCGTCGGTTGCCAGAGCATCCATCATGGGTGGACCGAGTCAAGCCCGAGAAAATATCCGCGCCGCCTCCTCTCCTTCCTCTCTCTCCCTCTTCGCCTCCTCCTCTCCTTCCTCTCTCCCTCCGCGCCGCCTCCTCTCCTCTTCATGCGTGGCGGCGTCTCGTCATCCCTAGCCCCCGCCGTAGCCTCCCAACCCCCTCCCCCTCCTTCCTCATGAACCCTAGCAGAGAAGGAAGGAGAGGAGAGGCGGGAGAAAGGGAGAGGAAAGATGAGAGGGAGGTGTGGCGGCTTGGGAGATGGTCACCGGCCGGCGTCGGCCTGCGCTGGCGAGGTCGGGCGCGGCCTTGTGGTTGGCGGCGGCTCGATCCATTCCTGAATCGGGAGCTGTGAGGAGCTCGAGGCTCGGGCATGATGCACGGGAGGCTGCACCCCGCCTCCATCTCTACGCGTGCGGCGGCGACCTCGGGAGGAGCTCGAGGCACAGCGGTGGTCCACGTCGCCGCCGTCGGTAGGAGGAGCGTGGGTCGCAGAGACGGCCGACTCCATCCGGCTTTCGCGCTGCCGTCCAATCCATCCACCCGAGAGATCAGTCCCCGCGTCCTCGCCTACATCTTTTCTCGCTGTCACGTGCGCTCTCTCCTCCGTCCTCTTACGCACGCCCTCGTGGCAAGATATTTGGTAATTTCTTTTCTGAGAATAAATAGATATTGTGCCCCCATCTGTTTGTTGTTTTGCCCAGCTGAAAGGTGGATCAAATATGAAATACGTGAACGTTCAATAGTGTGAAAAGCAAGCCCTGGTTTTGTTGAAATTCCATTGAATTTGTGTGATACCTAAGTACTAACGCTCATACTTTGCAATTTTCTCTCCACATCTTTCAGTCATGGGTTCTTGAGGAAAGCAGGTAATGCATTTTGTTTGTGTCAACTATACTGAATCTGCAAAGCCTTTTTTGTCTGCAGAGAAACTCACACTCTGCATTAGTTGCAAAAGCTGCTGATTTTGATCTTAACAATTGCAAGGAAACTATGGAGAAACTTGCACAGTTTGGGCAGCGTCAGCAGGCAGAGTTGCTGTTCAAGTAGCAGCAGATCACCAGCGCGTGGACTAGGAGATCCAGGTCATGGGCCATCCCCATTCAGGTAAGCTTGCCTTTCATTTGTGTTTTTTGTTTGAAGGTTTTTTTAGGGCTTCTTTGATGAATTACTCATATGTGAGGACATTATAGGCCATGCACACATTGAGTGAACAGATTCAACTTTCTTTTTTTATCCCTTGATAGTTGTCATTGAATCTTCAGTTACGAATATCGTTGCAATTAGCAAGCAACCCTGATGGCAGAAGCTAGCTAGATGCCTAGATTGATGTGTTCCGTTATTCTATGCAGATTCTGCACTCCAACTAATTGTTTTTCCGTTGTTAGCTGTATCCTTCATGGTTGGAGTAAAGGAGCAGGGGGGCTGGCAATGGGGGAAGGAGCAGCGAGGCCGGGCCGGCGGCGCGGACATGTTGCCTCTTCTTTCGTGGACCATGGATACTTGGTACGTCGCTTTGCTTTCCTTTGTTGGGGATGGTGACGATGTAGTAGTCCACTCCTTACACAACTCGGCCTAAACGCTTCAGTGTGCGGCAGCCGCTGGAGATTTGAGTTTTGTACAGGGAGGCACATCGGAGGGCGGTAGTCGATGTTTTAGCCAATCATGATGTATTGCACATTGCCTTTCGTTTGCCTCTCACTCTTATTCTTGACATGTTGATTTTTCACTGACATGGAGAAGAAGAGAGATTATAGGGCGACATTAACTTCCATTGTTTTTAATTTGACTATGATTGCAACTTTCAGATTTATCATTTTCTAATACTTGGTGATTTGTATTTTGTAGGTGATGCTGGATGCTTCTACTCTGCAATGCTCATATCCGATGCAATATATTTTTGCTTTATTGAAGGGGACTAACTTGTGCTGGGAGAGATTCCTGAAGGTGATGTCAGATCATTGCTAAATAACAAGGAATCCTTGGCACTTGTGATCCAGTAGTATTTGTCTACGACAGGTATGCATTCTGTCCAGCTAGGCCGAGTGTTCCAGATTTAGTAATGCTAGAGACACAAACAGATTTTATATACATTTTGATGTTTTAGCTTCCATAGTGAGAGCAAGTTGCAAGACCATATGCGGTCTTATGTTTGCGAGTTTCCTAAATTTATAAGATTCTTGGTCCAATCTGAAGTAGCAGTACAAATGGTTCATTAACTTTTCCACTATGTCTGCTTCTTAGATTTACTACATTCAACTCCTGCATGAATATTTTTTGGTGCCCTCTTTCTGGTGTAGAAGATTGGCAATGCCACAAGATCGAAATATGTTCCATTTATTAATATACGACTCTGCACCAAACTGCTATGGTTGTCAAGTGCATATATAGTGGTATTCTTCTACAAGAACACCTAGTAGGTAAATGATCTTAGATTTTTTTTTCCAGCCATCTTCAGCTGCAGTGCTATTCCTATTTTCTGAAGTCATGGGATGCAAGGCTATGCAATCTCTTAACTGTATATTGCACCCAGTTAGCAAGTAAGTCCTTTCTCTTTCTTCTTTATTTCCTGTTTGCATTCAGAATAATTATGTCTAGGCATACTAACCTACAGTTTTCTAACGTGTGCTTCTCGAGAATGATCTGCATTCGGAACAAACAATTGGAGGGGGGGACCTGGTTTCAACTGTTGATGAGGCACTGTCCGAGGAGAGACAGTAGATAAATGCAAATGTCCCCCAGCGCCAGAGGAGATCCTTTCTATGGAGAAACACCACGTACGTACATAATTTTCTGCCTGGATTCTGAAAACGACCAAGGATAAGCAACTCAAGCGAAAGATTGCTTTGGTCGATCCTGCTGTGTTATTCTTCTCAAACATGCTAAAGAAAGGTTGGTATGATTGGTAGCCAACTAACTTACATAACACGCACACATTACTCTGTTTTTCTAATGAGTGTATGTGGATGCATACAAATAGTTTAGTATATTCTCTATTTCTTTAGTGGGTATATGAGGAAGCGTAACAGTTCTATGCTTTTCACGGATATATGTTTAAGCATGGAAAATGTATATGATGCGTTTCATTTCTGCTCATCCTGATTTAACCAAACCAACCCCATGCATTTGAGGTTGTTGTGCCTGTCAGGTTTGGACATGTCCTTATTTGTACTAAATCACTAAACTAAACTTTATAAATAAAATAGCCTCCCCCTCCTTTCCAACAACTTATTTATTATTAGAGCAAGCAACGACGTGTTATCATGCTCGCTTTCTTGTGAGCAGTACTTGAGTTTAGATTGACATATACTCTTAGGTGTATAGAATCTTTGCCTACCTCTTGCCTATTTGGCGTAGATAGATGGTTTGCTTTGGAGAGGGATTAGATAAGGCATATGAGTCCTAAGTAAGCGTGATAAGCAGCAAGCAGTACACTTCTATTTACTATTAAGCGGCTACTGAATTTCTGATAATGGCGTCACAGGGATGATACAATCAATCCAACTGTTACCCTCGGTGTGATTTTTTGAAGGACTAATCTGAAGATGCTGGCTAGCTTGCACCGCCATCATACAGTCTAGAAGCAAAGGCAAGGATTACAGGGAAAATAAAGGTGCAATGCGCCCAATATATTTTACTTTTTGGCGAAGTTTTGGTGCTTGCGCAAGAAAGTAACACCATTATTATACCTACTGATCCTTCTTCCCAGGCAATTCGCCATCCGAAGAAATGCCAACTAACTCATTTTTGTACTTCCTCTGTTACAGAGGTAAAAATACTACTGCTTTTCGAAAGCTTTTTGTTGTTGCATGTTCCCCTTTCTTAATCTTGTATTTATTCAATCTCACCATTCTATCGTTTTCCTGAAAAATTATACTCACATAGTAATATTTTCCTTATTGGTGATCTTCTGTTTGGCCTTCATTTGGTGTGCATATGGCATGGGATATTATAGGCTTATTTTTATTATTTGTTCATGCACTAATGCATACTCCCTCCTTTCCCAAATATAAGCCTTTTTCTAGAGATTCCAACAAGTGACTACATACAGAGCAAAATGAGTGAATCTACACTCTAAAATATGTCTACATACACCCATGTGTTGTAGTCCATTTGAAATGTCTAAATGACTTATATTTAGAAACGCAGGGAGTAAATCTTTTGGTTATGCTCTTATTATTTAGTCTAGAGCTATGCAATGACAACCATGGCTTTAGTCTTCAGGTGAGTGCCATAGACTGAAGAACCCTTGGCATCTTATCTAAATTCTTTAATCCTATATTATGCGTGCCCAGTTAAAGTTAAAGTACCTTATACCAGTACCTTAATTAGCCTCTTCTGACAATTGATTGTTTGAACTGTTATAGTAGGACCCGGACTTTCAAAGTTATTAGGCATGTGAACATGTTTTTATTTTAGTTTATACAGTTTTGTGTTCTTTTGACTTCAGGTTGCTCCTGCAGAGAATGTTTGATAGCATAGGAAAAACAAAGGAATTCTACAAAGAGGTTTGAGTGGATGGAAATTTTCCTCCAAAATGTAGTACAAATGGATCATATGGAAAAATTCCTAAGGATGCCAATCCTACGAATCAAACGAGCATCACAGAAAAAATTCCTAAGGGTTTAAATCCTCCAAAAATCCTATGCAATTCCTTTGAATCAAAGGAGCCCTTAGTTAGAAGATACTCTTTTAAAGGCGGCCACTCAACTAAGTATCTTATACAATATACCCAGCTGGATGATTGGAGCAGTCTCAGCTGCTAATTAGTGCTCCTGTATTGAATCACTCAGCTCAGTATCAACACTGCCCTCGAGACTTGGCTATTAGCATAGTAGCAACGAGCTCACACACAAAATCTGCAGATTCATCAAACACTGAAGGAGGTTAGTTCTTACCTGAGTGGCAATGGCGGCTGCCGTGATGGAGCATCCCTTGCCGTGAAAAGTTACCAGCTTCAGGGAGTGCCGGCACAGCCGAAACTGACGCCACCTACAGCAGGGAGCGATGGTGGCAACTGAGGATTTGGCTCGCCGGTATGAGCAACAGTGGCACCATTTGCCGGTTCCGCAACTCCAAGCTACAGAGGTAGCTGCCGGGCCACCAAGATGCAGATGGAGCCGCAACGCCTCTGAGCTGCAGCAGGAGCCGCTCTGCCGCCAAGCTGCAGCGTCAGCCGCCGCCAAGATGGAGCCCAAAGTGTCGGCGGCGGCCTCCACCAGGTGCTTTATCACTTCAGTACGAGTAGAATGGGGAAAGGAACGGGACGAAGATGGTGAACTGGTGGATGGAACAAGACAAACAGTCAACCACGTGCTGACCTCCGACGTTACATGTGTGACGCGTGTGTATAGGTGTCCAGAGTGTGTGGTTCTTTTGTCCCAATGGCACAGTTGTAATTTTATTTTTCTTGCTAATTTGTACTGCATGTACTGATATGATCTGTACTGTTTCATGCAGTCTATTCCTACTTATTTTGACTTCCTTTTATCCTGTATCATATAATAATAAGATATAAGTATCTATTAAGTTAATTTTAAATTAGTGGCGTGATGTTGCTTTTTGCGCCATGGGCGCAACGAGTCATCTAGTTTCAACTAAACCATAGCGGACTAAGTTATCTTAACCTAGTCTAAATGACTGCCGGCAGCAGCGGCTAGAGGTACTCGTCCCACGAACCTGCGGCCATGCCATATGCAAGTATCCCCAATGCAACCGTGCACTTCTGATAGCCAGAGAATTCAATCCTTCGTACAACATCCTTCTTGAAGATGAAGTAGTCATCGTAGGACCGGACGCCATTGTAGAGGCGGTCGTAGACAAAATTTTTTGCATCTGAAAGCGCCTGCGAAAATTTCCCGCAAATAGGGCATCAGAGGCAAGGTAGTCGTTCATCAACATCAAATGCCCCCGTCCCATGATCTGATCCAACACCCGATGACCCTTAGTCGATACCTTGAAATTGAGAACATGCTCTTCCACATGATCCATGTCTGCAAGGACCGCTTGCATTATCGTTGTTTCATCCCATAATCCTCCTCGTTGGATGACTCAATGTAGTGCTCGCATATGTACACCATGTCCGAATTCATTGCCTCAAAGAAGGGACGAAAACATTTAGCGCGCACATTTCACCAAACACTTGCCGGGGCGTGGTGACCCTCACAAGGAGCGGATGGTGCCTGCACGATGGACGGACGAGAGGTATGGACTGGCGGCGGAAGACAAGCGGTGCGACGACCGATGTAGCCGTGTAGGTCCAGAAAAAGGCTTGATGGCCGACCGGGATGGTAAATCGGCAGTGGCGGCAAGGGAGGAAGCAGACGCGGAGAAAGAGAAAAGTATGAAGACGCGGGTTCGAGTGGAGTTTTGGATGGACGGGAGATGTCGAAGTCCTATGTGACGATGGTCCGGATTTTCGCAAAGCCCTAGTTTGCTTTCATTTTGCGGTAAACGGACAATCGGACCAATCCGGGATGCGTCCGATGGTAAACCGAAGAGTGTAGTATGGACATTTTCGGGTGATTTAAAGATCCGCTTTGAAGGTACCCTAATTTTCATTGTTTACCAATGAAATGTCATTGTTTTTACTCCCCCTGATCCATACAAAATGTTGCAGACAATTTTTAAGTGACAACTAATTTGCATCGGAGGAAGAGTAAAAAAAGACTAAGCACTTTCAGAGTCTCTAACTTCCAAAAAAAATTACGATTGAGGCGTCAGTCGTGCGACTTGTACCGACAACCGGAATTGACATTCAGCCAAACGCATTGTCGCTCCGGGCATCGTCCAGCTGTAGCCTGGCTACTACCTTCGCCTAAGAGTTAGTCTCATGACTAAAAGGAATAGGACTAAAACTTTCTAACTTCATCCATACTTGAATCCAAATACTAAAAAGATTAAAATTAAATTAATGAGCATTTATTATCCTCCAAACCCTCCAATTCAGAACTCGTCTATGTTAAAAGAGAAAAGTTAAATGAGAAGAGAGATGACTAATCCACATTTTAGTAGGGGTATCCCTGACTAAATTTTTTAGTCTCAAGACTAGTTTTAGTCCCTCTTTAGTCAGGGGTGCTTGGAACTTTAGCCTTTTAAAAAGACTATTTTTAGTCAGACTAAAATAAGTCCCTTGGATCCAAACACCCTCTAAGGGCTCCTTTGATTCAAAGGAATTGCATAGGTTTTTTGGAGGATTTAAACCCTTAGGAATTTTTCTTGTGATGCTCGTTTGATTCATAGGATTGGCATTCTTAGGAATTTTTCCATATGATCCATTTGTACTACATTTTGGAGGAAAATTTCCATCCACTCAAACCTCTTTGTAGAATTCCTTTGTTTTTCCTAATGCTATCAAACATTTCTTTCAAATCCTGTAGGATACTATGGAACATGTCACCCTATTCCTGCATTTTTCCTATTCCTTCATTTTGACAATCCTGTGAATCAAAGAGACCCTAAGTGAATAAGTCATTCGCATAATTCTAGGTCATCGATTTAAAGAATTAAATATGTGTTATATGTCATGAAAAGTATATCACTAGATTTCTACACCGATGTAATTTTTAAATATATATTTTTTGTCATATATAATACATATTTAGATAGTTAAATCATCGATCTAGAATTACGCGAATGACTTATTCACCGAGACGGAGGTAGTACAGCTCTTCCCTCTTCGACTTGGAGCGTCTTCAACCTTTTTTTTTTCCTTTTTCTGTGGAAGGACCATTTTCAACCTTGTTCAACTAATCCCGTTGACACTGACAAGATGCTGACCCGCACAATAATCTTAGGCCTCCTTTGGTTTGTAGGAATGTCATAGGATTTTTATAGAATAAGATTTGCATAGGAAAATTTCCTTTGAGGCTCTTTGGTTTGTAGGAATGGATTCCTATTCTTATATAGGATAGCAATCAATCCTTCACATTTTGGAGAAAAAAAAAACATTAGCAATGAAAAAATTTCTATCCTATGCATCAAATGACATCTCTTCTTCTATAGGAATTGAGATGCATGTCATCTCACTTCTTATGATTTTTCTATTCCTACAGCATTTCTTACGTACAGGATCATTGACGACCACCTATTTCGCGATGTAGATTTACTCTACTACCAAGATCAGTTTGGGCAAAGCTTAAATGACAATGCCTGATCAAGATGGAGCGTGCCTATTGTCTCAATCAGACATTAAATTCGTCCGACGGGAGACGCATGTCACCTCCCGTTGATGAATCCTACACTAGCAAGCACTATCGACTTTGACCAAGTCCATCCAATTACTGTCCCATCAATCAATGGAAGTTCTAGTAGATGTCTTGCCAGCTAATGCATTTACACATGAAAAAAAAACACCATTCAGGACTCGAAACCCGGGTGGGCTTGCTCGCACCGAGCGAGCGAAGCCAGCAGGGTGACATCCTGCTCTCTCCTCTCCATTTACACGTGAAAGATTTTCATCTGTTTTCATGGCGAGGAAGATCGGGAAAAGAAATTAATGATGGAACATGAAGGTGGATCGGTCAGTCAAATTAAACACTCACTGGTCGCTGTCTCACTCCTCTCACTTTCTTCTTCCCCCCTACAAAACCAGCAACCCCGCCCGCCATTTAACACCTCCCTCCATCCTCCACCCACCCAGCACAAGAAACAGCAGCAGCATCGGCTGACCAGCCCCGCCTCCAATGCAATGCCTCTCATCCCAGCTCTGTTCTTCTTCCTCCTCCTCCTCCTCGCCACCCTCGCCGCCTCCCAAGAATTCACCTACACCGGCTTCGGCGCTGCCCGCAACGGCGGCGCCCCGAACCTCACCCTGAACGGCGTCACGGAGCTCCAGCCGGACGGCATCATGCGCCTCACCAACGACACCTCCCGGCTCAAGGGCCACGCCTTCTACCCGTCCCCGCTCCGCCTCCTCGGCCCGCCCGGCTCCGGTGCCAAGAACAACGCCACCGCGGCGGCCGTGTCCTTCTCCACGGCGTTCGCGTTCGCCGTCGTGCCCGAGTACCCCAGGCTCGGCGGCCACGGCTTCGCCTTCGTGGCCGCCCCCGACCCGCGCCTCCCCGGGGCGCTGCCCAGCCAGTACCTGGGCCTCGTCAGCGCCGACGACGACGGCAACGCCACCAACCACGTCTTCGCCGTCGAGTTCGACACGGTGCAGGACTTCGAGTTCGCCGACATCAACGACAACCACGTCGGCGTCGACCTCAACAGCCTCACCTCCAACGCGTCCGCGTCCGCCGCGCCCATCAACCTCAAGTCCGGAGACACCGTCCTCGCCTGGGTCGACTACGATGGGGACCGGAGGCTCCTCAACGTCTCCATCGCGACCTTGGCGGCGCCCGAGAAGCCGGCGGCACCGCTCATATCCTTCCACGTCGACCTGTCCATCGTCTTCCGGGAGCAGATGTACGTCGGCTTCTCGGCTTCCACGGGGCTCCTTGCGAGCTCGCACTACCTCATGGGGTGGACCTTCAAGTTGGGCGGCGGCGCCGCGGCGCCCCTCGACCTGTCGTCCCTCCCGTCGCTGCCGAGGCCCAAGCCAGACAAGAAGAGCAGGACGACCCTGATCCTCGCGTCGGTGTTCTCGGCGTTTGTGGCGCTGTTGGTGCTCGCCGGCGCGGGCGCCTACGCGGCATACCGCATCAAGAACCGCGAGGTCATCGAGCCGTGGGAGCTGGACCACGGCCCGCACCGGTACAAGTACCCGGAGCTGAAGCGCGCCACGCGAGGGTTCCGCGACCGCGAGCTCCTCGGCTGCGGCGGCTTCGGCAAGGTGTACCGCGGCGTGCTCCCTGGCACGCCGCCCACCGTGGTCGCCGTGAAGCGCGTGTCCCACGATTCCAGGCAGGGGCTCCGGGAGTTCGTCGCCGAGATCGCGTCCATCGGCCGGCTCCGCCACCGCAACCTCGTGCAGCTACAGGGCTGGTGCCGCCGCCGCGGCGACCTCCTCCTGGTCTACGACTTCATGCCCAACGGCAGCCTGGACATGCACCTCTTCGGCGACGGCCTCCGGGCGGTGCGGCTGACGTGGGGCGTCCGGTACAAGATCCTCCGGAATGTGGCGTCGGCGCTGCTGTACCTGCACGAGGAGTGGGAGCACGTGGTCCTCCACCGTGACGTCAAGGCAAGCAACGTGCTCCTGGACGGCGACATGGCGGGGCGGCTCGGCGACTTCGGGCTGGCCAAGCTGTACGAGCACGGCGCGAACCCGGCCACGACGCGGGTGGTGGGCACGCTGGGGTACCTGGCGCCGGAGCTGACGCGGACGGGGAAGGCCACGACGGCGGCAGACGTGTTCGCGTTCGGGGCGCTGGTGCTGGAGGTGGTCGCCGGGCGGCGACCCATCGAGCCGCGGGCGGGGCCGGAGGAGCTGGTGCTGGCGGAGTGGGCGTGGGAGCGGTACGCGGCGGGGGAGGTGGAGAAGGTGGTGGACGCGAGGCTGGGCGGGGCGTTCGACGCGGAGGAGGCGGCCGTGGCGGTGAAGCTGGGGCTGTGGTGCTCGCACCCGGTGCCGGTGGCGCGGCCGACGATGAGGGAGGTGGCGAGGTACCTGGACAGCGGGGACGCTGCAGACGTGCCGCCGCCGCCGCCACCGCCCCCGCCGCCGCCGGTGTGCTCCGGCGAGGTTGGGTACGACGACTTCGTGCACTCGTTCCCGTCGTCGTCGTTCGAGAGGCCGGCGGCGGCCGGCGGAGGGGAGCCGCTGTCGCAGACATCGGTGGCCACGTTCCCCTTCTCGCCGCTGTCCATGCGGTCATCCCACGTCAGCGTATGACCCCCCACACGGCCACACCATGAGCCCTCCTCTGGCCAGTGGATCAACAGGTGTAGTGGCACCAGTGAACCATTGACCATTTCGCACTCGACGCACCTTACAAGTAGTAGTAGCGTCATTATGCTTGAACAGTAGTTGGTTTAAGGTTTGGCAGATGTTTGGGGCGATTGTAACTTTCTATGATTCGACTCTGCCGAGGCACTGGCTAGGGGCAAGTCCACTAAAAATCCAATTTAGATTAGTCGATTTGTTTCAGCCGTCTGATGCAAAACTAGCAATCGGATTCATTCTTCAACCTTGAGCTCCCCATGTTCTTCTTCTTTCAACCGTCCTCTCAACCACCGGCCGAACCGCCAACCAGCGATCGGTGCTCCTGCATCAGCCTTGCAGCCCTGCCCTTCCCTTAACCGTCGTGCTGCCGCGGCCGACATCCAACCCTCTAACCCCAACAATGATCAGTTTTTTCTATGTGAACCTGCACCGCCTCCACGCTCCTAAGATAATGGAGTTGTCTGCCACCCTTAAAATAGATACCACGTCGCCTGGTAACTAGGATATACCGAGAGGGCTTCTCCGGTGAGCTCCTTTCTTTCCTTCGGTTGTTCCTTCCTTCACATGAAATACACTCCACATATTTATAGATGTGCAATCAATCGGCGCCCCTATTTGGAAAAGCAGGTTTGGTGAGGAGAGCGACCAGCTAGCTAAGCAGTAAATCCACGATGCATAACAGGGACATGATCCACGGATGATCATGGAAACAGAAAATACGCTTGGCGAACACAGAAAATGTATTAACAGTAGAATCATAACAAAATACGCTTGTATGACCAACACGTACAATATCTATATCTATATCTATATCTTATCTATATCTATACCTACTAATAAACCAAGGTGATATTATTAGTTTCGTCCTGTTCAGATGATTTTGTTGGTGCCGCTGTTTTAAGTTATATGGCTACTCGAGGTGGTACAAAAAATTGATGTTCGATTACTTCCCCCGTCATACGCCTCCGTTCAGCTTTGTGGGCCTGAACCTTTAGAAGCAGGCTGCGCCTCAACCTCTCGAAGCAGCCCAGGCAGCCCAGGAGATTAGGCAAAAGAAAGTAGTTGTGTGTTGGGACTGAACTCAAGACCTGTCTCTAAGTCGTGAGGAAACAATCCAACCGGGCTACAACTGATTCTGTATAAAAGAGGGTTTGGCAGTCTATTAAATAGTACCACCTCATTTCTTTACGCCCCTCAACACCTATTTATACACGTGTGTGAATTAAAATCGACAAGCCATTTAAAAAATTAATATACATGGGATAATAGGAGGGACAGACGAGCTGAGTATATGAAAGATAAGAAAGAAGTTCAGATAACCCCCCTGGGGTTCATAAACCGGCTAATCCACCCCCTTAACTCTAAAACTGGTTAACCAACCCCCTGGGGTCTCTAATACCATGCAAATCACCCCCTTCTGTTGATTATAGTGGTTTCTGCAGGCGGTTTTGCTTGCATGGCGTTCGACGACTGCCATGTCGGCTTGGTGGGATGGGTCTAGTTTTTTCGATAAAGGATGGATTTTATTAGCTCAAAGAGGAGCATCAAGAGGATACAAACCCAAAGAGCACACACCCGGCCTTTGCATAGCTAGGATGCATACAGCCAACACCAACACACGTACACCAAAAAACACGCCAGATAGCAAAGTTATATAAGACCAAAGCTATGTGTAGGCGAGTAAAAGAAAAACCCGAAGCGACCAGATCCACGATCGGCAAACTATATCAACGACCATATCCGCACCACCCATCTCATGACATCACACAGACGACGAGGTTCTTCAACAGTAACACCTTCAAGAAGGGAGCAACACTCAAGTGTTGCCGTCACCGGATCCAACCACCAAGGACTGAATCTAGATTTTCACCCTGAAGAATCAGTGCAAGCATATCCGAGCAATGCCTTCAACAAGGTAACGATGTAAAAAAAACATCGCCATTGCCAGGTATAACTAGCTCAGGTCAACCTAGGCTTTCACCCCGGATCTCGCGACCGGGTGCTCACAGCACCACCTTCGAAGTCACTCAAGTGTTGTCGCCACCACTTTTCCGTAATCTCAGCAGCTACATACAATGACCGCCGCCACTACACAACCATTCCTATGTGTCAAACCGACGTCTATAGTTTGCATCTCACCACCGAAGTCAACCATTGGACATAGAGAGATTAACCCTCTCGAATATCCCTGGGTGACCACCATCGCCGTGGAGCCGCAAGAGGTCACTACAACACAGTCTGCAGTCACCCCACTCGACCGATCGAATCTGGATCACCATCACCAAGCCGTCCAGATCTGAATTGAGCAACCACGCCGGATCGGTCATGAACAGACCATGATCCAGAGTCGCTGGAGCCCGCGACCTCGTTGCCTCCACGCCCTGCAGCAAGCCGGAGCCAAGCCACAAGAAGAGACAAGCCGGCGTCGCACGAAGGCGCCCATCCAGCAGAGGGCAGTCTTGCCGTCGCGGGAGAGCTGTGCCGCCCGACCATCAAGTCGTCGCAGCAGGACGCCCATGCAGGAAGTGGAGCTGCATCGTTGCCCCGTGCAGCCATGAATCGAGGAGCTTTCCCCATGCAGCCGCCGCCACACGCAGATCCAGAGCGCCGAGGAGCCGCCCTCCGCCAGAGAGAAATCCCACCGCCGCCGGCACCGCGCGGGCCTTGCCCGGCAGCACGCGCCGACGGCGGCTGGGGAGGAAGGAGGTGGTGGGGAGCCGAGGCCTGCTAGGGTTGGGGCGCCCCCGAGCGGCACATGAGCGAGATCCGTTTTTCCCGTCCTTGGTGGGTCTAGTTAACTGCTCCTCCTTCTGTTTCAGTCTCATCTCCCTTCTTTTCCTTCGACGATGTGGCGGCAGGGCAAGACGTGATGATCGGCGTTCGGCGTTTGACGGGAGGCCGCGCAACAACGAGCTGGTGAGTCCCTAGCTCCCAATGACTCCAAGTTGATCCGGGATTGTATGCGAAAGTCTATTTATTTGGAAGATTATTGCAGGGACGGAGATACAGAGATTATTTGAGGCTCTCTGTTATTGTTGTAGGGTGATCAGGGCTTTGCAGAAGGCGGCGTGATAAGGAGCAGGTTATTCCTGATCTCCCGATGACTCCACGTGAGGCGTTGAGCTTGTAAAACTAGTACTGGTAGTGCTTGTTCCCTCTTATAATACACATGTACTGCTTTGCGATGTCGGCAAGTCGGCATGACTGGTTCTTATGTGATATGTTCCCTATCGTGTTCAGAAAAAATGTGTTCTTTCAAAGT
Organism: Triticum dicoccoides; assembly: GCF_002162155.2. NCBI lineage: Eukaryota > Viridiplantae > Streptophyta > Magnoliopsida > Poales > Poaceae > Triticum > Triticum dicoccoides. The sequence continues at coordinate 97,588,040 of NC_041388.1, forward strand.
TACGGTGAAACTGTACAAATAATTCTAGGCAGCTCTTGTTTCTGAATCCATGCTAATGTAATGTCATGTTAATACTCCCAAGAGTACATTGTAAATGTTACATGATCTGCTACAGGACATGCCCCGGGCCGCTACCACTGAAACAGATAGTTTGTCGGCGGCAAACCGAAGGCATGGCAAAGACTCCGTGCATGTTCAGATTTGGTTCAGCTAATACAACATTGAGAATACTACCAATTCACATAGGAAGTGAGCAACATCATATAGCCCAAATACTGCTAATTTGAAAAGCAAGATTAAGAAACAGGACATAGCCAAAATTCAGCAATAATTCCATATTACATTCACTATTTTAATGATCTCTCATGCTGCCACAATGCCAAAGTCCTGCTTAATTCACTCTCATACTCCCTCCGTTCCGAATTACTTGTCTTGGATTTGTCTAGATACAGATGTATCTAGACTCATTTTAGTGCTAGATACCTCCGTATCTAGATAAATCTAAGACAAGTAATTCAGAACAGAAGGAGTACTAACTAAGCCGACGCTACCATTCCAGAGACAAATGCTAAAACTACTGAAACAAGCCAGAACAACATTGCAAGTTTCTTCATTTTCCAATCTTCTAAAAGCTTCTTTGCAAACTCTGAAGCTTGCTGTCACAACTCCAGCATATGTGTCTAGCTTGCTTCCAGCCTAGTAGAAGTATTTACATCCAGCAGTACACCAATTTTTCCCACAAAAAGTAAATCAAATGTCCTGATGGAATAATTACCAAAATTAGTAAACATGGCCACCGGATTGTGCGCGTACGGAATAATTACCAAAAATAGTAATCTAATTTTAGCTGGATCTTATACGGTTTCAGCTCTTTTAAACGAGTACAAAAAATCTCATACTAGTTCGATGTTTTTTGTCATGATATGAGCTGCTGTTTATTTTCTTTCTACTTGATAGTTCTGGGAGAGGATAGTAGGCATTAAATTGGAATCATGTGAATGTTACTACGAAATGGTCTTACCTCCGGCCGGCTGCAATATACATGGTTGCTGGATTGTACGCGTACGTACGGAAGCTGCCGATAGAAGAGGAGAGAAACTAGGGAACATGGGAGGACGAACTTCAGCTGGCTGCCATGATGATGAACACGGGAGGAGAGGAACCAGAGAACATGGGAGGACAAGCTTGGGCTAGTGGCCATGGCCACGAACGTGGGAGAAGAAAACTAGGGACTGGACAGGGGATTAGGGAATTATGGAGCAGGGGTGAAATCGCTTAGCGCCTTCCATCAAGCCAGCGAGGCAGTCATCCAATGCCACGCAAGCAAAACCACCTGCTTTTTTTTAGAAGCAAAACCACATGCTGAAACCACTATAATCAGCGCAAGGAGGTGATTTGCTTGGTATTAGAGACCTCAGGGGTTACTTAACTGGTTTTAGAGTTGAGGGATGGATTAGCCGGTTTATGAAACCTCGGGGGGTTATCTAGACTTCTTTTGAAAGATAATGAGACGTGCGAATTGGCTTTGTGTGGTAGAGCCCTCGCAAAAAACTATGTGTAATAGAGAAGGGTGTTGTGATATTATTATTGTTTTTCCGTTGCAACGCACGGACATTTTTGCTAGTGCAATGATAATGTTTCTTCCGTTGACATTCAGTGTGGTACCTGAACTAATAATCCGTAGGCCTTCGACGACACGGCCTCCTCGAGCGGACGATCGAGCGTCTCCTTGAAAAGGCCAATTCAGACTGCATGTCCAAGGACAGATGAACCATTTGCAGCAAAGAAAATACATGAGGTTCAACAAGAACATGCCAAATTGTGAGGTACTCCTAAGTGATTAGCAGAGCAGGTGTCAAGCTTCAGATAGAGATTCAGATAGCAACGATCCCCTAAAAACTGAGTTTCATGCTTTCAGTAGAGCAGCGGGTTACAAACTTCATAAGAATTGCAAGAAGTGAAATAGTAGGAAGAAATATTTTAGGTCTTATACTACCCATCCGCACCTCTCTAGGTTTTGTAACACGACTGTAGAGCCTTATTACACGGGTACCGTAAGGTGCTATACAAACGGTTTTTAACCTCTTTCCACAATAAAATTCTAAACTGTTGACAAGTGAGTGACTGTGATAGGGGTCCTTCCCATACGACCCAGAAACCGTCGGGGATAGGCGAGCGGCTACTGACGATCGCAATAGAATAAACGCACGAGAAGTCGCCCAAGTCCCACACGTTACGTCTCGACGTTATGTTTCTGATTCGAGAGACATCCAAAATGATTACGCCGCTATAGTCGTGTGAAAAAGATGGACATCAACATTTAATCTACCGATATGTTTGCGATAGGTACGTTATCGCACACAGTTTAAGAATGTAAAATGTGTGCGGTGCCTCTACTAACGCCAACTTGTCCAGGTATTCCTATCACACACATATGTTTGAAATGTTTGCCGTATTACCATGAATCGCACACGCATGAGACAAACTCCTGTGTGCGTCCATCAGGCATCACAAACGTTTCACGTCAAAGAACCGTCTGTTCTTTATTTTTCAACGCACATGCTGTCTTCTTTCTAACCGTGTGCATATTATTTTATTCGCTCCTGTATAATTTTATTTTTCCCTGTAATTTATTATTCAAATTGGAAATTTTGAAATATGAAACGTGAAATTCAAATTCTTAGCACAATGATTCAACAACGAATTCATAAATAAAATTGTCAGTACAATATGTTCAGTAATTACAGGATTAGACAACAAGTAACTATGATGAACCACAATATTTAGAGGCGTTAAAGGTGAAGAGACAAGTGTGAATTATTTTGGCCGCCGGTGGTGTTGAATAAGCGGAATGCCCATAATGTGCCCTCCTGCATGCCATAGGCACGAACAACTTTTGTCCAACCCCTTGTGACGATCGCCCGTCCATCCTTCACCGCCTTCAGGAAGACTTCTAAAGCATTATCATGGTAGCATGAATTATATACTTTAACCTTAGTTGCCTCCACTTGGGTCATTTAGTTTGCAAGGTAATCATCAATAAATAGCTTCGAAAACCATTGAAAATAGAAAAATTTCAGATAATGAGGTCTAATAGAGTAACTTGTTGTGGGCAGGGAGAAAAGGCAACACATTACTTACCATCCTAAAATTCATTGTTGTCTTGGACAAAGTGTAAATAAAGAGCTTAATTTCCATCACCCATTTCTTTCGCCTAACAATCTTTCTTAGTTTCCTCACTTAACGATTGTTTAGGAATATCTCATTGCCCCATACGCAAAAGGGATCGAAGATTGGATCAGTACCGATGATATATGTACCTACAAACAACCAATAAATGTTAGAAGCTAAACTGAGATTGCATAAATAATGTAAAACACAAGTACCTATGTTCCTAAGTACAAGTATTTTTAGAGATTTCAATAGGAACTACATTCTGATGTATATAGGATTATAGATATAGTTTAGATTAGAATCTAGATTCACTCATTTTGCTCCGTATATAGTCTATATTGAAATCTCTAAAAATACTTATATTTAGGGACATATGGTGTATAAGACATGGGATTCAGCTAACCTCGACGGCAAACAACAACATCGCCTATTGTAGCTCTGTGCAAGTACATGGAAAGCCAATGTTAACTACAACAGAGTTAACATCCGCCAAAAATAGCAAATGGTAATAAAACGACAACATTTGTAGTGATATCTTCATTGCAAAAGAGTAGCACGGTAGCAAATGGACGGATTAAGAAATAGATAGAGTTGTTTACTGCAACAGACAACCTAGTATAGCCATTGAAACTGGTACTGATAGAAATGAAATTGTCAGAGTTAAACATCGCAAGGCAGGTGATACTAGAGCAGAGAATGGCCATGTTGTCTATTAAAAGGTAGGGAGAACAGATAAGAAGGGCTAGGCGTGTTTACTACAACATGCTTAATACATGAACCGTACAAAACATGGTCATAGCAACTGGTATTGGTAAGATTCAACTGGTGAGTTCATACTTGATAAGTCCTGAGGGGTAGTGGCTGGGGCACTTCATATGGACAAGAGCCCGCCCCAAGTTGGCCGCATCGGAGGCAAAGTGTTCCTCCGGGTCGAAGAGTGGATCAGTGCTGCCGACATGTGTACCTACAAGAAGCAAGTAAATGTTAGAAGCCAAATTTCAATTGCACAAATGATGTAAAATACTGTAAGACATGGGATGCAGCTAACCTCGATGGCAAACAACAACATCGCCCGTTATGGCCTTGTGTAAGTGCATGGAAATGCATGCTAAGTACAACAGGGTTAGCATCCACTAAAAATAGCAAATGGGCAGCATCTCTAGTATATCTTCATTGCAGAGAGTAGCACGATAGCAAAGGGACAGATTAAGAAATGGATACAACTGTTAATTGCAACAGGCTTAGTAGCATCCTAAGTCATGTTTTGTAAGTTTGTAGCCATTGAAATACAACTGTTTAAAAACGGGTACAACTATTAATTGCAACATGCTTAATAGCCATTGAAACCGGTACTGATAAAAATGTAATTGATAGAGTTAAACATCACAAGGCAGGTGCTACCAGAACAGAGTATGGCCTAGTCGTCTATAAAAAGGTACGGAAAATAGATAAGACGGGCTAGGCATGTTTACTACGACATGCTTAATACATCGACCGCACAAAACATAACCATTAATTGCAACTGATATTGGTAAGATTAAACTGGTGAGTTCATACTTTGTAAGTCCTGAGAGGTAGTTGTTGGGCCACTTCATCTTGGCCACAGCCCACCCAAAGTTAGCGGCGGCGGAGCAAGTTGTTCCTCCGGGTCGAAGCGTGGATCAATGCCGCTGACATATGTACCTACAAGCAACCAGTAAATGTTAGAAGTTAAACTGCAATTGCACAAATAATGTGAAATACTGTAAGACATGGGGTGCAGCTAACCTCGACGGGAACAATAACATCGCCCGTTATGACCCTGAGTAAGTACAGGGACAACATGTTAAGTACAACAGGGTTAGCATCCACCAAAAATAGCAAATGGGCAGCATCTCTAGTGATATCCCGAGTCATGTATTGTAAGTTTGTTGCTAGTATTGGTGAAATTGAGTTGGACAGTTAATACTTGAACATCACACAGTGTGCAGTATTGAAATAAACAAGGCACAGACATGCTTAGTACATCAACCGTACAAAACATAGCCATTGCAAGTGATATTGGTAAGATTGAGCTGGTCAGATCATACCTAGTAAGTCCTGAGAGGTAGTCGCTGGGGCACTTCATCTGGGCTAGAGCCTTCACCAAGTCGTTGGCGACAGAGGTGAGGTGTTCCTCCGGGTCCACACGCACAGCGGCCATCGCGCCATCGACCACCATCAGCTTCTTGACCTCCACGTGATATGTGGTTGGGCTTGCGCGGTGATGCTCTGGAGGTAGGGCGGTGGGGATTTGGAGGCATGGGGATGTTTCGTAGGCGCCATTTAAGCAATCAGGCTGGGACGGGGCCGTGATAGAGATCGATGGGTTACCTGACTGGATCGATGATGCTCGGGCAGAACGTATATGTGGTTGAAGCTGTGGTTGCAGCGGCGACGGTTTGAGCTGCCGGTAGGGAGGAGGAGGGAGGGGTTAGATACTGAGAAAATTTGATGGGTGGGAATGTGGTGGAAGGAATAAATTCTGAAATCATAAAAGTTCGCTACGAAACTTAAAACTTGGGCGGGGGGAACACACAACGCAGACGAAGCGCGTAAAATACTCGTGTGCCAGAAAAGAGAAAATTGGCAGACCCCGTCTCCAAAGAAATGTACACGTGTAGTTGATTTTTTGGTCAATGGTACGCTTGGTTTATTAGGAAACATCGGACAGGTAACTGACTTATGGATCATTAACGCAAAAGAACGCACATGGGTACACCATAGAAATCGTGTGTTTTGTGATCTTCTAATAATTCTTATATCTATCAGCATCTCCAACCGCACCAAATTTCAAAAATCTCTTTCACTATAGCAAGATTATTCAATGTACATGAACGAGGCAAAGTGACACCCGATGAGCAATAATTGGTTCATGAAATGCAATCAAGTGTCAACTTGCCTCGCTCGCATAACTAGATTTGATCCTATGCAACAAGAGATAAGCTTGGTACCATCCGCCAGCGCGGCAATTTAATCTGGTGTGCGGCCAACTCGCGCGGCGAGGTGGGACTAAAAACTAGCTCCGGCCAGCTCTAGTCTCCGGTGGCTGCGGGCGGACGCTTCGGGAGTATTTAGGGCCGGGGTGTGGCTACAAAACATCGGTGAACACATGCTAATCAACGCTCAAAGCCCTCAAAGGATGTGCTTACAGACATTGTACGTTAATAATAAATAGTATCAACTTAAAGTACTACTGGTAATTTGCTCTAAAACTAGTACGTATGTAGTACTGGTAGATGCTCGTAATTTATTATACAAACTTACAGGCAACACATGCACTAACTACTTCTCATAGCCATCGCGGCATGCTGGCCAGACACCGTCGTTCTCCTTCTTGGCCTTGTAGACGGCAGCGCACCGTGCTTCAATCTCCGCCGAGCTTTCCTCAGCACGGCGTGCGGCCTCTTCTTTCTAACGGCGGTGGGACTCTCTTTTCTTGACTGATTTATGCCTTTCCTGCTCCTTCTGGGCGGCTTTGGCCGCCTCTAGATCCACCACCCATTTGGCCATGGCAGCATCAAAGTCCGCCCACATAATTGCTTGGCCGCCAGCAGCGATGAACTCGACGCGGCGAGATGCCATCTCTTCCTTACCATGTGTGTGGTCGCGGGCGGAGATGAACGCAGTGCGGCGGGATGCCATCGCTTCCTTACCAGTTACTGTGCGTCGCGGTGCCATGAACGATGCTTGGAGAGAGCTGTGGGACGGAGTGGCCAGACAACCATACAGTGCGGTGGTTTTTAAGAGCTCAATGACAAACGACGAAGGAAATTTGGCTCCCCTTACAATTTTGCTCGTTCATTATCGCACGTGGTTCATCTCCGTCGCCTCCGGAAACAATGTGCGCTGAGCCTATTGTGCGTTGCGTTATGATTGACCAAAACCCCGGCCACGTGGATCGAGCGTGTGCACCGTAGGATGCGCCGTGATCAAACGACAATCCACGTCTCTCACATCACACCCGTGCAACTGTAGCTGGATTGGATTTATATGTACTAAATGCCTTGAAAATGCACATAATCCCCTAAATATGGTAAATGAGCCCGGAAAATGCCAAATTTGAACACGGTGATTTGCAAGGTGTATGTTCATCGTAGAAAAAAATCCAGGGCAAAGAACGAAGACAATTTGTATTCCCCTTCAATCTTGGTGATTTCCCTCTCGAAAGCATGGAACTTCCTCGGTGATGGTTCGATTTATGAAGGGCCTACATGACAACATAACCCAAACCTTCTTAAATTTTTACCAGGGCATGGTGAGACCATACCATGCCACCATGCCAGGCGTCATGTTTTTCAAGCATTTATTTCATTTTACTATAGTTGAAAATCCAATAAACAAACGTTTGCGGTTGTCTATTGCCACACATTCCCTTGAAATCTTTGCCCATTCCTTGTAAAAGGCATGAGAATGGCACAAGCATGGTTTTACATGCCGTTCTTGTGCACCCTTTCATGCACCGATTGTTTGAACTTGAATTATGTGCATTAATGCCAAGAAAATGCACATAATCCCCTAAATATGGTAAATGAACCCAGAGAAGTGCCAAATTTGAACACGGTGATTTGCAGGGTGTATGTTCATCATAGAAAAAAACTCATGGACAAAGGACAAAGGAAATTTGGACCCCCCTTCAATCTTGGTGGTTTTCCCCTCAAAACCATGAAACTTCCCCAGTGATGGTTCGATTTATGAAAGGCGTGCATGACGCATAAGGAAAACATTCTCAAATTTTTACCAGGGCACGGTGAGGCCATACCATGGCACCACGCCAGGCGTCATGTTTTCTAAGCATGTCTTTCATGTTTGTATTGTTGTTAACCCAGTAAACGACACATTTGTGGTTGAGTATTGCCACACATTTACTTCAAATCTCTGTCCATTACTTGTAAAAGGCATGAGAATTTACTAAATAGCACGAGCATGGTTTTCCAGACCGTTCTTGTGCACCTTTTCATCACCGATTGTTCGAATTTCAATTATGTGCATTAATGCCTAGAAAATGCACATAATCCTCTCAATATGGTAAATGAGCCTGGAAAAATGCCAAATTTGAACACGTTGCATTGGAGGGGGTATGTTGATTGTTGGAAAAAAACCGAAAGACAAACTAGGACTGGAATTTGGATTCCCCTTCAATCTTGGTGATTTCCCCCTCGAAACCATGAAACTTTCTCGGTGATGGTTAGATTTATGAAGGGCGTGCATGACGACATAAACCAAACCTTCTCAGCTTTTTACAAGGGCACGGTGAGGCCATACCATGGCACCATGCCACGCGTCATGTTTTTCAAGCATGTGTTTCATTTTTTTATAGTTGATAACCCAGTAAATGATGCGTTTGTGGTTGACTATTGCCACATATTCCATTGAAATCTCTGCCCTTTCCTTGTAAAAGGCATGTGAATTTACTAAATACCACGAGCATGGTTTTCCAGACCGTTCTTGTGCACCTTTTAATGCACCGATCGTTCAAATTTGAATTATGTGGATTAATGCCTAGAAAATGCACATAATCCCCTAAATATGGCAAATGAGCCTAGAAAAATGCCAAGTTTGAATACGTTGATTGGAGGGGGTATGTTTATTATAGAAAAAAACTTATTAACAAACTAGGAAGGAAATTTGGATTCCCGCCCCCTTCAATCTTGGTGATTTCCCCCTCGAAACCATGAAACTTCATCGGTGATGGTTCGATTTATGAAGGGCGTGCACGACGACATAAGCCAAACTTTCTCAATTTTTTACCAGTGCATGGTCAGGCCATACCATGGCACCATGCCAGCCGTCATGTTTTTCAAGCATGTATTTCGTTTTTCTACAGTTGAAAAACCAATAAACGACGTGTTTGTGGTTAACTATTGCCACACATTTTCATGAAATCTCTGCCCATTCCTTGTAAAAGGCATGAGAAATTACTAAATAGCACGAGCATGGTTTTCCAGACCATTTTCGTGCACCTTTTCATGCATCAATTGTTTGAATTTGAATTATGTGCATTAATGCCTAGAAAATGCACATAATCCCCTAAATGTGGTAAATGAACTCGGAAAAGTGCCAAAATTGAACATGATGATTTACAGGGTTTATGTTCATCGTAGAAAAAAACTCATGAACAAAGGGCAAAGGAAATTTGGATTCCCATCTCGGTGATTTACTATCGCACACAATTCATCTCTGCTGCCTCTGCGAACCATGTGTGTTCACCCACACATGCAAAAGAAAAAAAAGAAAACCATCGCCCACTTCGTCCCCACCCACTCGCTGCAGACTCCTCTGCAACTCTGCACCTCATCACGTTCTATCACCACGGCCACCCTAAGCTCGACGGTTGTCGTCGGCGGGCAGAGGTTGCGCTCTAGACGACACGAAATTTCGCTCCTACCGCTTGCCGCCGCCTATCTGCACCGACTTGCACCGACATTCTAGACTCTGATTGATTGGGGTTTTTTGCGGGATTGGGCGGGAATTTGTCTCATGGAGAAGGTAATCAATTTAGCGAAATATTCACTCATCTCTTATCGCAGTCCGTCCATCGTTGTTAATCAACCGGCGAAAATTGCCGTGGATTCATTTTTCTTCTAGCTGATTCGAGGGTTTTCATTCATGTGTCCACAGTGCAAGCACAAATCGGGCAAGTGTGGTCGCGGCCAGTCGGAAACGAAGTTCTATCTCACCATTCCATATGACTTTAGGGAGGGCTCGCTATGTTCAATCTCACCCTACCACGGTCGGCATGGCCTAAATTTGTGAACATATACCGTCTATTGCTACATTTAGATAAAAGGTACGGTGCCACATGCAGCCTAGCTGTCGAAGCCGATTTCCCCCCTATATTAGGCAAATTTATGATGTATCATTCATTCACTTACTCTCATATTTGCATCAAATCTTTGTTACATTATCTATTTTTAATTATATATTTTTGTACTCTGCTTTCAACTATATATTGATCTGTTCTATCAGTTACTCCCATATTTGCATCTTGATCTATTATTTCAATATATCTAATTTATGATCTTAATTTTCATTTCAAGGTGTACATCCCTTGCTTTGCAAGAACAGGAGTAGAAGGAAATCTTGGGCTTTACTTTGTTGATGACTCCATGGATGTCATAGTCACAATGTAGCATGGATTTACAATGATAGTTAGCGTAAAACTTGATAAAGATGGTCACTCCTATTTTGATGCGGACCTTTGAAGAAAAATTTCTAAGTGTTATGAACTGAAAGCTGGCAATAAAATTCTAGTGCGTGCACCACAACCTAGTATAATTAACATGGATGTTTACTTCCCCAACATCATCAGCCGATTCAAAGTCTGATCAAGGTTAGTGTCCTTTCAACATTCTCCATGCTGGCATATTACTTAGAAAAATCGGGGTATTTGTTCTGACTAATTGATCACTATTTAAGCAACCAATTGTGATTTCATTTTCTGACTCCGTTTCTAGGCAGTAACAAATTCTATTTACCAATTTATGCACACTATATATTTTTCTGCCATGTTCTGAATAAATAATACCTTTCCACCTTTTAAGTAGGATATGTTGGATGCATAGTTAACGATATGTACGTTAGTAATTGATAACTCACAAGTATAGGGGATCGTAACAGTTTTCGAGGGTAGAGTATTCAACCCAAATTTATAGATTCGACACAAGGAGAGCCAAAGAATATTTGTAAGTATTAGCAGTTGAGTTGTCAATTCAACCACACTTGGAGATTAATTATCTGCAGCAAAGTGATCATTAGCAAGTAGTATGATAATTTTGATAATAGTAGTAGCAGCAACAGTAACGATAACAGTGATAGCAGTAATTTTGTAGTAGGTGCAACAGTAACGATAGCAGTAGTAACTTAGCAAGAACAATATAAGAGATTTTTGTAGGCATTGGATCGATGATTTGTTGGATGATATTCATCATGTGACAGTCATAACCTAGGGCGATACGACACTAGCTTCAGTTCATAAATATAATGTAGGCATGTATTTCGGAAATAGTCATACGAGCTTATGGAAAGAACTTGCATGACATCTTTTGTCCTACACTCCCGTGGCAGCGTGGTCCTATTGGAAACTAAGGTATATTAAGGCCTCCTTTTAATAGAGAACCGGAAAAAGCATTAACACACAGTGAATACATGAACTCCTCGAACTACGGTCATCACCGGGAGTGGTCCCGATTATTGTCACTCCGGGGTTGCCGGATCATAACACGTAGTAGGTGACTGATGACCCACAAGTATAGGGGATCAATTGTAGCTATTTTCGATAAGTAAGAGTGTCGAACCCAACGAGGAGCAGAAGGAAATGACAAGTAGGTTTCAGTAAGGTAATGTCTCCAAGTGCTGAAATTGTAAGTAGCAGAGTAGTTTGATAACAAGATAATTTGTAACGAGCAAGTAACGATAGTAGTAACAAAAGTGCAGCAAGGTAGCACAATCCTTTTGAGGCAAAGGACAGGCCAAAACGGTCTCTTATGCTAAGAAAAGAGTTCTTGAGGGTACATGGGAATTTCATCTAGTCACTTTCAACATGTTGGTTCGATTTGTGTTCGCTACTTTGATAATTTGATATGTGGGTGGACCAGTGCTTAGGTGTTGTTCTTACTTGAACAAACCTCCTACTTATGAATAACCCTCCCGCAAGCATCCGCAACTAGGAGAAAAGTATTAAGAATAAATTCTAACCATAGCATTAAACTTTTGGATCCAATCGGTCCCTTGCGGAATAGCGCATAAACTGGGGTTTAAGCTTCTGTCACTCTCGCAACCCATCATCTAATTCCTACTCCACAATGAATTCCCTTAGGCCCAAATACGGTGAGGTGTCATGTAGTCGACATTTACATGACACCACTAAGGGAATCACAACATACATACTATCAAAATACCGAACACATATCAAATTCACACGATTACGTGCAACATGAGTTCTCCCGTGACCTCAAGAACAAAGGTAACTACTCACAAATGATAAACATGCTCATGATCAGAGGGGTATTAAATAGCATATTGGATCTGAATATATAATCTTCCACCAAATAAACCATATAGTAATCAACTACAAGATGTAATCAACACTACTAGTCACCCACAAGTACCAATCTATAGTTCTGGTAACAAGATTGAACACAAGAGATGAACTAGGGTTTGAGAGGAGATGGTGCTGTTGAAGATGTTGAAGGAGTTTGCCCTCCCCAAGATGGGAGAGTTGTTAGTGATGATGATGATGATTCCCCCCTCTGAGAGGGAAGTCCCCCCGGCGAAATCGCTCTACCGGAGGGCAAAAGTGCTCCTGACCAAATTCTGCCTTGAGGCGGCGGCTCTTCATCATGAAAGTCCTCTCCTGTTTTTTCTAGGTCAAAATGACTTATATACCAAAAGATGGGCACCGGAGGTGGGCTGAGGAGGGCACAACCCACCAGGGCGCGCCTGGGCTCCCTGGCACGCCCAGGTGGGTTGTGCCCACCTGGTGGGGCCCCTCTGGTAGTTATTTGCTCCAATAATTCTTAAATAATCCATAAAAATCTCTATGAAGTTTCAGCTTGTTTGGAGTTGTGCAGAATAGATGGCCTGATGTAGCTTTTCCAAGTCTAGATTTCCAGCTGCCAGAATTCTCCCCCTTGGTGTGTACCTTGCAAATTATGAGAGAAAAGGCATTAGAATTACTCCAGAAAGCATTGTTATGGATAAAAACATTGTAAATAATAGTAAGAAAACATGATGCAAAATGGACGTATCAACTCCCCCAAGCTTAGAGCTCGCTTGTCCCCAAGCGAAAACCGAAATCGAAAAACATGTCCACATGCTTTGAGAGAGAGGTGTCGATAAGAACAAAATACGGACATAGAAGCATCATGTTGATTATTATAATAGCAACAAAATTAACCATAGAACTTCTATCATATACTTCTCATGAATAAGTAATAGTTCATCACACAATCGAAGTATAAAGCAAAAACTCTATTAGAAACCAACAAACTATGTTCTCAGTCAACTTTGCAACTACAATTCATCATCTTTTCAGGAAGGGTCATGTGTCGGAGCCTTTATGCAAGTCCACATACTCAACCATCATATAGTCTTCTATGATTGCTAACACTCACCTCGTACCCATGAGCAAAATGTTTTAACCGGACACATAGAAAGATAGGGGCTTATGGTTTCGCCTCCCAACATACTCACCTCAAGGGTGATGTCAACAATAATAACTCATGCCACCCATATTCAACTGGACATATGTGCCTAGCTAGATCTTTCCTCACCACATGATTCTTGCCAAAGGAGAAAAATAAAAGGAGTAGAGAGGAAAACTTTGACTCTTGCATAAAAGTAAATACATAAAAGTAAAAGATAGGCCCTTCGCAGTGGGAAGCATAGGTTGCCATGCGCTTATTTGTTTGTATGCTCAATCCCTTAGTGCAAAAGAACGTCACGTTACATTGCCCCTTGTGATAGCGACCTTTATTTTGAAGTCTGTCGCTTTTATTCTTCACCATCACAAGTTCATGGAACGCTCAATTTTCTCTTACACTAAATGATCTCACACTTTTAGAAGCAATTTTATTGCCTTTTTGCACCGATGACAACTTACTTGAGGGATCTTGCTCAATCCCTAGGTAGGTATGGTGGACACTTGAAAATAAGATTTGGGTTTAAGGGTTTTTGGATGCACAAGTAGTATCTCTACTTAGTGTGGGATTTTTGTCTAGCAAATATAGGGGGCAAGCACCACATGTTAAAGGATCTATGAAAATATGACTTCTATGTGAATATGAACAAACATAAATCATTAAGTTGTCTTCCTTGTCCAACGTCAACAATTTTGGCATATAATATTTTGATGAGGTCTCACAATCACAAAAGATTTCTAGGATAGTATATTTATATGTGAATCTTCTCTTCCCTTATTAATTCTTTCATGAGTTGCATCATTGACTAATACTATGTTTGTCAATCTCTAATAAAATTTTCTACTTATACTTTTCCTTATGTGGTGCCATCACCTACCATAGGATTAGTATATAATATTTTCTTTATTTCTTTCCTTTCTTTTATTTGTTAACATGAAAGTAAAGAAAGCAAAAACTCATACTAAACTTTATTATATAACTTGCACATGATTACAAGGATAGATCACTAAGAAAACTCACAAAGAAAAAGGATCAAACATAAATATCATAGAGGCTATGTTGGTTTTGATTCAACTACATGCATGAACATGAGCCAAGTCAAGCCACTCGAACATTCAGAGGAGGATACCATATCATCATACTACATCACAATCATTTTAACGCGATGTTGACATCCAAGATAAATCATTATCCACTCCTAGCTACTTATGCATGGCATGAGAAACTATAATCTCTAATTGTCATTGCAAACATGTTTGATCATAATAAGCTGAATCATAGATACTAGGTTAAACATATTTACAAAAACAGAACAAGTCTAGTTCATACCTGTTTCTCTCTGCCACGACCGAACGATATGAAAATAATAATAGTGCAAGAGTGCCGTGGACTAAGCTCGAATCTGCAAACATTTTATTCAACAGGAGAAGACAAGGTAAAATGGGCTCTTTGTTAGATCAACAATAATGCAAATGAGAGCCACTCAACATTTTCATCGTGGTCTTCTCCTCGGTATGACTCAATAAAAAGAAAAGAAATTCAGAGAAACTGATGTCTACTATGCAACTTTATTCTTGTAGATACGTGTTGAGCCTCCAAGCGGAGAGTTTTGTAGGACAGTAGCAATTTTCCCTCAAGTGGATGGCCTAAGGTTTATCAATCCGTGGGAGGCGTAGGATGAAGATGGTCTCTCTCAAACAACCCTGCAACCAAATAATAAAAAGTCTCTTGTGTCCCCAACACACCTAATACAATGGCAAGTTGTATAGGTGCACTAGTTCAGCGAAGAGATGGTGATAAAAGTGTAATATTGATGGTAGAAATATATTTTCATAACCTGAATAAATAAAAACAGCAAGGTAGCAAATAGTAAACGGGCACAAAGATGGTATTGCAATGGTTGAAAATGAGGCCTACGGTCCGTACTTTCACTAGTGCATCTCTCAACAATGCTAATATAATTGGATCATATAGCCACCCCTCAAAGTGCGATGAAGAATCACCCCATATTTCCTATCTAGCGGAGAACATAAGAAGAAATCGTTTGTAGGGTACGAAACCACCTTGAAGCTATTCTTTCCGATCGATCTATCCAAGAGTTCGTACTATAATAACACCAAATAATTTCAGATTCATAATACTCAATCCAACACAAAGAATTTCAAAGAGTGCCCGAAGATTTCTACCGGAGAAACAAAGAAAAGAACGTGCATCAACCCCTATGCGTATATTACCCCAATGTCACCTCGGGAATCCGCGAGTTGAGTGCCAAAACATATATCAAATTAATCAAAATAATACCCCATTGTCACCACGAGTATTCATTTGCAAGACATATATCAAGTTCTCTCAAATACATAAAAGTATTCAATCCGATAAAACGAAATCTCAAAGGGAAAACTCAATTCATCACAATAAGATAGACATGGGAAAACACCATATGATACGACTATATTAACAAAGCCCACGATACATCAATATCGTGACATCTCAAGAACACGAGAGAGAGAGAGAAAGACTAAACACATAGCTACTGGTACAAACCCTCAGCCCCGAGGGTGGACTACTCCCTCCTCATCATGGTGGCCACCGGGATGATGAAGATGGCCACCAGTTATGATTTCCCCCTCCGGCAAAGTACCAGAACGGGGTCTAGATTGGTATTCGGTGGCTACAGAGCCTTCCAGGGGCGGAACTTCTGATCTAGGTTAATCCTGAGGGTTTTTGGAGTATTTGGGATTTTATAGGGCAAAGAGGGGGTGCGAGAGGCCACCGAGGTGGGCACAACCCACCTGGGCGCGCCTGGGGACCCAGGCGCGCCCTGGTGGGTTGTGCCCCCCTCGGAGCACCCCCGAGGTGCTGCTCTGGCCCATCGGGAGTCTTCTCGTCCATGAAAAATCCACAAAAAGTTTGGCGGTGTTTGGACTCCGTTTGATATTGATTTCCTGTGATGTAAAAAACAAGCAAAAAATAGCAACTGGCACCGGGCACTGGGTCAATAGGTTAGTCCCAAAAAATGATATAAAGTTTCTATAAATTGATTGTAAAACATCCAACAATGATAATAAAATAGCATGAATACTTCATAAATTATAGATACGTTGGAGACGTATCAGCATCCCCAAGCTTAATTCCCACTCGTCCTCGATTAGGTAAATGATAAAAGAAATAATTTATGAAGTGTGAATGCTAGCAAGGTGCACAAGTTTGATGAATGATAATTTCAATCACTTTTCCTAGCATCATAACAACAATTCTTTCTTATAAAACTTCTCATGTTATAGTAGCAACCAATTCACATGTTAAGGTTCAAGCAATGAATTCTCTTGAAACTCAACAACCTATGTTCTCAATCAACAAGCAATTGTAATTCAAATTATTCAACAAACTGTAAGTAAGAGCTCCCCATACTCAACCATCATATAGTCTTCTATGATTGCTAACACTCACCGCATACACATGAGCAAAATGTTTGAACCAGACACATAGAAAGATAGGGGCTTATTGTTTTGCCTCCCAACGCATTCACCTCAAGGGTGATGTCAACAATAATAACTCATGCTACCCATATCCAACTGGATATATGTGCCTAGATCTTTCCTCACCACATGATGCTTGCCAAAAGAGAAAAATAAAAAGGAATAGAGAGAAATACTTTGACTCTTTGCATAAAAGTAAATATTGAAAAGTAAAAGATAGGTCCTTCGCCGAGGGAAGCAGAGGTTGCCATGCGCTTATTTGTTTGTATGCTCAACCCCTTAGTGCAAAAGAACATCACGTTATATTGCCCCTTATGATATCAACCTTTATTTTGCAGTTTGTTGCTTTTATTCTTTCCCATCACAAGTTCGTACAACACTCAATTTTCTCTTACACTAAATGATCTAACACTTTTAGAAGCAATTTTATTGCCTTATTGCACCGATGACAACATACTTGAAGGATCTTATTCGATCCTTAGGTAGGTATGGAGGACTATTGAAAATAAGATTTGGGTTTAAGGGTTTTTGGATGCACAAGCAGTATCTCTACTTGGTGCGGAATTTTTGGCTAACAAAGATGGGGGGCAAGCACCACATGTTGAAGGATCTATGACAGTATAACTTCTATGTGAATATGAACAAACATAAACCATTACGTTGTCTTCCTTGTCCAACTTCAACAATTTTGGCATATAATATTTTGCTGGGGGCTCACAATCATAAAAGATTTCCAAGATAGTGTATTTGCATGTGAATGTTCTCTTTCTTATACTAATTATTCATGAATTGCTTGTATGACGATTACTGTGATTGTCAAGCTTCAAAAGATTTCACTTTCTAAACCCAATGTGAAGCTACCACTAAGCATGATATGATTTCAACTTCATGACATTCAATTTATTCAACAATTAACTCATAGGATATAAGTGAAGCACAAGAGTAAATGACAAGCTACTCCAAAAAGATGTAAGTGAAGATCAAGCGAGTAGTTATGTAAATGGGTAGCTATTTGAGGACTCTCTTTTATTTTAAAACTTTCAAATCTAAGCATTTTATTAAAACAGCAAGCAAAAAGTAAAAATAAAATAAAATGACAATCCAAGAATAGCAGACAACATGTGAAGAAGCAAAAACATAGGATCAACCGATACTAACCGATAATTGTTGATGAAGAAAGGTGGGATGCCTACCGGGGCATCCCCAAGCTTAGATGCTTGAGACTTCTTGAAATATTATCTTGGGATGCCTTGGGCATCCCCAAGCTTGAGCTTTTGTGTCTCCTTATGTGATGCCCCCGATTTGACCGTACACTAATCATGCATGCAAACATGTACGGTTAAGATCAGGGACTCACGGGAAGATATCACAACACAACTCTAGACAAAATTAGAATAATACAAGGTTTATATTACAAGCCAGGGGCCTCGAGGGCTCGAATACATAAGCTCGAATACACAAGAGTCAACAGAAGCAACAATATCTGAGTACATACATAAGTTAAACAAGTCTGCCTTAAGAAGGCTAGCGCAAAAGCAACAATGATCGAAAAGGCAAGGCCTCCTGCCCGGGACCTCCTAACAACTCCTCGAAGTCGAACTCCATGTAGAATCATCCTCGGGATCCTCTAGCTCCTGGACTCCATCATATGATCGCAATAACCGGGAAAAAGGGAAAAGAAGTAGGAAAGCAACCACGAGTACTCATCCAAAGTACTCGCAAGCAAGGATCTACACTACATATGCATTGGTATCAATGAAATGGGTAGTATCTATGGACTGAACTGCAGAATTGTAACGACCCGACCCAAAATCGGTCAAGTCTCTGTGTAGCTGTACCATCCCAAGATCATGTTGGCACACACAATACATTGATGAAAAGATTCAAAGTTCAATCACACCTGAATTTATTACACGATTCTCATATCGAGTCTTTATTACATCATAATAAATTTGGCCGAAGGCCAACTCATGAGAAATAAACTAAATAAAGCTGCGGAAGCGTAGACGAATAGCGAGTCCATCCGACTCCATAGGGCAATCACCAAGCGTAGATCGTAGCCTCACTCCTGGTCGGAAAACTCCTCCCCAACGTGAGACGTTGCAGTCGTGTAGGTCAGCATTTAGAATATGCCGACAAGTCATAGAGAGAACAACAATATTAATGCTAACACTATATGCAATTTGGCTGTGGGGCTCTAAGTTTTACGTTTTTGCGAAAAAGCCAGTTTTTCCCTACATCAAAGGACTTGCTTACAATTACTACAAAATGTTGGTAGTTATTGAGATGGTTCTGCCAACCAATGTCTCATTCCCAATTATTAATTAACCCCTCAATTAGTTTATTTGTTCGGTGTTGAGATTTCCGAAATACTCTAGTTTCCAGAGGCTCATTTGTCCATAACCAGGGACACGACTAATCGATTAGGTTGTTACTCTGTAGAGTCCTGTGCACTTTACCCGCAAGAATCGTTCCCTCCTTTATGTCCTCGCACTGCCTGGTGTTTGAAGACGGGATGAACGAAACAGGGTCTTCCGTAGAGTTTCTCTGAGCACTGCCGGTATCCATCCATGTCCTACCGTTCTTCTACATCTGCTGGCACCGTTCGTCCAGAGTCACGCCTAAGGTCAACCCAGCCAGAGCCCATAATGGCTTGCGGTTGCATATGTAAGCTTCCGGTCAAGGGGTACCCATCCATCTCTTCGCGACTGGGTGAAGCTTTCCGCAAGATGTCATGGCGCTTCTCCATGCATCCCGGCCATCCACTGGTTTCTCCAAGGTGCCCGTCAACCGTCCACCACCCAGTAGTGAATTTGAAGTCCATCTTGAGCTTGATGTCATGGGGTTGTCATCATCTTGACTCTCACATCTCCCTTATGAATCTCTCAACCAACCCACATCTACGAGCATAGCAAGATAAACTACATCGTCCCGGGCAATAGTAGCAAGGGGAAATTGGGTTCATCCTACCTCATGATACTACTCAAGACATAACTTAAAATTCTCCTACTACATGCATGGTGGGGAGGAATAATTCTAATGCAACAAAATCATAGGTATTGTAAAACATGATCAAATGACTTGCCTGGCTGATGGTCTTCAAACGCTAGTGACTCGAGATAGCAAGCTTCGCACTCCAGAAATTCTATCGAGTCAAACAATAGCACAAATAAGTATTCCACTAAATAACATAACAACAAGCTAAAGGAAAACACACAAGCACTCAAACCAAAAACCAAAGAAAACTCGAGGAAAACAAAATCAAGGTTTTCATCACTTCAAGCAACAACAAAGAAATAGTTTCAACCTACTAACACTTTTCTTAACAGATCCAAAACAAGGGTTTTGCTAACTAACATTAAGGAAAACAACATATAAACTAGATGCAAAAGGAATCACATCAATATCTATTATAGAACTCCTGTTATACCTAAAAAAACTAATAAGAAAATAAAATAAAACTTTTTATTTTGCTGCAAATAAATGTTCACCCTCTGTAACTACAGAAACTAATCTAAAATAAATTATAGCAGGGGAAAACTAAAATTCCATCATAACTAGAATAGCAGGAAGCAGCAGCAAGCTAAATAAAACTAGAAAATCTTGATTTCGACTAAAACTAATTTTAATACAATCTACAAATACCCCAACAATTTCCTACTGCTAGGCTAGGTCAAAACTAAGTAGTGGCAAAAAGAATCACCTAAAAATAATAACCCTAGCTCAATTTATAGCACAAATACTAATCTGACTAAAACTAATATAAAACTATTTTTATAAACTTAAACATGGCCGTATCTATTTTCTACAGAAGTTACAAGAAATTTGTAAACTAAGAAAAAAAGAATCAACTAAAAATAATAAATAACCTAAAAGATACAGATTTTACAAAATTGAAACTATTCTGAAGAAAACAGAAACGAAAATAGAAAACAAAACAAACGAATGTGCTAACGGGCCGAAACAGTGGCGCTCTAAAACTATCTAACGCGCGAGCGATTAATAAACCACTGCGTCCATGGGCTAACAGAAATAAACCGATCGGCCGGTCTAACTAAACCGCAACTAAATAAACCGATCTAAACCGAAACTAAAACCGATCTATATGAAATAAAACCATACCCCTTCGCGGATCTAATCTAAGCCGTAGGTTGCCGATCGAACGGTGGAGTTTGGTCCGACGGCTTACCGTGGCGGTCGACGGCGAGGTGGGATCGGGCGTTGGTGGCGGGGGTGCTCCGGTGGTCCGGGGTGGCGGCAGCGAGGTCGGGGCGATGCGGCGGAGCGAGGCGGAGGTGGTGGTAGAGTTGTTGGAGCTCGGTGACGACGGAAACGGCCGGGGCGATGACGACGGCTCCCTGGTGAGCTGCAGCTCCGGCGAGCGGTGGTCGAGCTCGGGGTCGTCGCTGCTGTGGGTAAGAGGGAGGCAGACCATGTCAAAACGATGCACAACGTCATGGGAAAGCTCAAAGGTGGAAGAGGAAGTCGTGTTGTTGCTCACCGGCGGCGGAGGCGGCGATGAACTGAGGCGGCTGCGGCGAGATCCAAAGGAGGAGGGCACGAGCTGCAGTGGGTTTTGGGCTAGGGTTTTAGGGGGATTCGGAAGAGGAGGGGCGTAGGAATTTATAGGACATCAACTTGGAGCAGGGGGTGACTCGGTATCGTGATCCCGTGGAATCCGAACGCGGCAGCGGCGTCGAACACGCTCTGGCGCGACATAGCGTGGGTGAGGGGGGGAAGAGATGAGGTGGGGCCGGCACTCCGGTGAGAGAGGGAGAGATGGGTGCGGTCGGGCGACCGGTCGCGAGGGGGTTCGGGTGCGGGCGCGACTGGGCTGCGGCTGTGGCTCGCTGGGCCGGTTGGCCTGGCCAGCTCGGGGGTTCTTTCTTTTTTTTTTTTTTCTGAATAAGGCAGAGAGAAAAAAACTAACTAAGAGAAAACTAATATATTTTTATATAAGACATATATATATATATATCAAAATTCTCAGGGGAATTAATCCTACAACGTGGACATTTTTCCAGAGGCAAAACAGAAACTAAAAAAAACATTTTCTGCAATCTCCAAATAAAATTCAAATTTGTATTCAAACCTTTTGGCAATATTTTCTCTTGACATTTTTGGAGTGTCATGTTAGCTCCTCTCATACTTTTTCTCAAGTATTTGTCAGGGATAACTTTCAATTGCCAAGTTGAATCCTACTCAAACAACAACTCAAATGCCTCTGAAAAAAAATATCCAAATGCCACACAATTCAAACAAAATGCATAGATGCTTCTAATATTTGTAAAACATTCCAAATTGAAAATTTGGGATGTTACAAACCTACCCACCTTAAGATGAATCTCGCCCTCGAGATTCGAGTTGGCTAGCAAATAGGTGCGGGTGGTAACGGCGGAGATCTTCTTCTCGCTCCCAGGTGGCTTCCTCCTCAGAGTGGTGGCTCCACAGAACCTTGCAAAACTTGATGATCTGGCTGCGGGTAACTCTGTTCGCAGTCTTGAGAATTCTGACGGGTCTCTCCTGATAAGTCAGATCACTGTCAAGCTGTATGGCCTCTAGAGGCACTGTGTCTCTCAAAGGAATATCGACCATCTCGGCATGGCATTTCTTCAGCTGGGATACGTGAAAGACATCGTGAACTCCTGACAATCCTTCTGGCAATTCTAGCTTATATGCAACTTCTCCTCTGCATTCGAGGATTTTGTAGGGGCCAATGAACCTGGGTGCTATTTTTCCTTTAACCCCAAATCTCTTGATTCCACGAAGTGGGGACACACGAAGATATGCTCGGTCTCCAACTTCATACGTTATCTCCTTGCGTTTACTGTCGGCATAACTCTTCTGTCTCGACTGGGCTATCTTGTGTCTATCTCGAATCAGCTTGACTTTCTCTTCGGAGTCTCTAATAAGATTGGGACCAAAAAGTTTTCGGTCTCCAACACCATCCCACAGCAATGGTGTTCTGCACCTCCTTCCGTATAGAGCTTCGAAAGGGGCCATCTTTAGACTGGTCTGATAGCTGTTGTTGTACGAGAACTCTGCGTATGGCAAATTGTCATCCCAGCTAGACCCATAGTCTAGCGCACAAGCTCTCAACATGTCCTCCAAAATCTGGTTGACTCTCTCGGTCTGTCCATGTGACTGTGGATGAAAAGTTGTACTGAACTCCAGCCTCGTACCCAAGGTTTCATGCAACGGATTCCAAAACTTTGAGGTAAATTGTGTTCCTCTATCTGACACGATACTCCTCGGAACTCCATGCAGACATACGATCCTGGTCATGTATATCTTGGCTAACTTAGCACTGGTATATGTGGTCTTCACGGGAATGAAATGAGTTACCTTGGTCAAGCGATCAACCACTACCCAGATAGAATCATAACCTGAACGGGTCCTGGGTAATCCTGTGATAAAATCCATTCCAAGTTTTTCCCATTTCCACTCGGGAATCGGTACTGGTTGAAGTAACCCTGCCGGCTTCTGATGTTCCGCCTTTACTCGCTGACAAACATCGCATACTGCTACGTACTCGGCAATATCCTTCTTCATACCTGTCCACCAGAAACTTTCCTTCAAATCCAGATACATCTTGGTGTTGCCTGGGTGAATCGAGTAAGGTGAATCATGGGCCTCCTGAAGAATTAACTTTCGGACCTCTGGGTCATTAGGCACATAGATACGATCCTCAAACCATAAAGTTCCATGTTCATCCTCACGAAAACCTTTAGCCTTTCCGTTACTCATCTTTTCCTTTATCTCTGAAATTTCCTTGTCTGTCTTCTGCGCTTCGCGGATCTTTTCGGTCAGAGTGGACTGAATATCCAAGGTGGTGACAAATCCTCTTGGTACTATCTCCAATCGGAGATCTCTGAGATCGTCGGCTAAATTTTGAGGTAATCCTCCAACTATGAGAGTGTTCACATGGCTTTTACGGCTCAAGGCATCTGCTACAACATTTGCTTTCCCTGGGTGATAATGCAATCTCATATCATAGTCCTTGATCAATTCAAGCCATCTCCTTTGTCTGAGGTTCAACTCCTTCTGTGTGAAAATGTACTTCAAGCTCTTGTGATCCATGTAGACATCACAACTATTTCCGACAAGGAAATGTCTCCACGTCTTGAGTGCGTGCACTAGGCTGCTAACTCCAAATCGTGTGTGGCATAATTCATCTCGTGAGGTTGTAGCTGTCTGGAGGTATAAGCTACAACTTTTCCTTCCCGCATGAGCACTCCTCCGAGTCCTTGACGAGAAGTGTCACAATACACCTGGTAATCCTTGTGTATGTCCGGCAAAATGAGTACTGGGGCTGTAACCAGACATTTCTTCAATTCCTGAAAACTGGCTTCACAATCCTCGGTCCAAATGTACTTGGTTTCCTTCTTCAGCAGCTCGGTCATGGGTTTTGCAATCTTGGAGAAATTCTCAATAAATCTCCGATAATATCCTGCAAGTCCGAGAAAACTACGGATCTCCTTGACTGAGGTGGGGGATTGCCAGTTGTGTGACCGATTCAACCTTGGTGGGGTCGACTGCTATTCCTTCTCCTGAAATAACATGTCCGAGGAATCCGACTTCCTTCAACCAAAATTCACATTTGTTGAACTTGGCATATAACTAATGTTCTCGGAGTTTCTCCAGGACTAGACGCAGATGTTCCTTGTGCTCTTCCTCGCTCTTGGAGAAAACCAATATGTCATCGATGAACACCACGACAAACTTGTCCAGATATTCCATAAATACCTTGTTCATCATGCTCATGAAATACGCAGGGGCATTAGTCAATCCTAATGACATGATGGTATACTCATATAAACCATACCTGGTGGTGAAAGCCGTTTTGGGTATATCCTGTTCATGAATCTTTAGCTGGTGATACCCTGATCGAAGATCGATCTTGGAAAATACTTTGGCTCCGACTAGCTGATCAAATAAATCATTAATCATCGGTAGAGGGTACTTATTCTTGATGGTCACGTCGTTCAATGAACGATAATCTACAACCATTCTCAGGGTTCCATCCTTCTTCTCTATCAAAAGAACTGGGGCTCCCCAAGGTGACGAACTTGGGCGAATATATCCTTTCTCCAATAATTCCTTGATCTGCTGCTTGATCTCTTCCAAATCATTCGGGGGCATCCGATAAGGTCTCTTGGATATTGGGGCTGTGCCAGGTAATAACTCGATAAAAAATTCTAGGGACAATTGCATTACCCCTAGTTGGTTCCTACCCACGGGTTTTGCCTTACTTTTCGAGCTTGCTCAGTTTTGCCCTTACTTTTTCCGTCGTGGTCCCTTGAATTCCCTTTGACCGTTTGACCAAAACTTTGAAAATTCATAACTAATTCATATGAACTCAGAAAAATGCAAATAAGATATCAAAATGTTCAGGTAAACACTACCTTTATGTGCGTATCATTTGCATTCAGGACAAAAGCACCCTTTAAACTACTTGGGGTAATTAATGTCATTAACATTATTAAAAATAAAAAGGTATGAACCATATTTTTTCATGAATAAAAATTACATGCAAATGTAGATGATGTTTTCTGAACATCCAGATATCTTATTTGCATTTTTCTGAGTTCGTATCATCTTGTTATGAATGTTCTAACGACTTTGACCATTATTTGGAAACTTCATAACAAATTGATACGAACTCTGAAAAATGAAAATAAGATATCAGGATGTTCAGAAAACATCACCTATATTTGCATGTAATTTTTATTCATGAAAAAAATATTTTTTGTACCTTTTTATTTTTAATAATGTTAATAACATTAATTACCTCAGGTAGTTTAAAGGGTGCTTTTTTCCTGAATGCTAATGATATGCACATAAAGGTAATGTTTATCTGAACATTTTGATATCTTATTTGCATTTTTCCGAGTTCATATGAACTAGTTATGAATTTTCAAAGTTTTGGTCAAACGGACAAAGGGCATTCGAGGGACCTCGGCGGAAAAAGTAAGGGCAAAACTGAGCAAGCTCGAAAAGTAAGGGCAAAACCCGTGGGTAGGAACGAACTAGGGGCAAAAATGCAATTGTCCCAAAATTCTATTTCTCTATCCGGTGGCATTCCTGGTAATTCCTCCGGAAATACATCCGGAAAATCTTGTACTACAGGCACTTCCTCCTGAACCACTCCCGTGAGGGAATTCACCTGCTTCTTTATCGGTGTGCGTCTGGATACATACTTGATCCTCTTCTGCTCGGGGTGGTGAGCAAAATCGTCTTGCGGGCACAGTCGATGTTCCCTTCAAACTTCATCAACCAGTCCATGCCTAGGATCACGTACAATACTTGGGATTCTAAGACTATGAGGTATACGGGAAAATCATGATTTCGGATGCTGAGGGTTGAATGACAGCCTAAGCCTGCCATCATCTCTCCTCCTGGGGAAGTGACTTGGAGCGGGGTTCTAAGGGTCCTAGTGCGCAACCCATACTTTTCCACAACTACCCTTGATATGAATGAATGCGTTGCACCGGAATCAAAGAGTACCAATACTGGACGTGAATTTAATAAAAACTTACCAACCACAGTGTCTGGCTGATCATAGACATCCTCCACATCAATGTGATTCACCTGAGCACGAGGAAAAGGGTTGGGCTTCTTTGCTGAGCTCCCATTGCCGTTGTCGTTTCCATTCCTCTGCTTGGCATCCGGACAATCGGTGGCATAGTGTCATGTCTTCTGGCACTTGAAACAGGTGATATGACTCAGATCCTTCTGAGTTGGAGCAGGACAGTGCTGGTTGCCATTGCCTCCATTGCCTGACTTGGGGTTGTTGTCGTGGTTACGATTGTTCCCATTCCCTCCATGGTTATGTCCTCCATGATTATGTCCTCCATGGTTGTGATGGGTATGTCCTCCCGAGTATTGGGCATAGCGGGGCTTCTGCTGAGCTCCGGAGTTGTACTTTCCCTGACCATATTTCCCTTGCGGCTTTCAATCTGCTGCTTCTTGCCTTCAAGTATAGTGGCCTTGTCTACCAGCTCCTGGTAGTTGTTGAAGGTAGCCACCATTAGCTGCATTCCCAGCTCATCATTGAGTCCTTCAAGAAACTTCTCCTGTTTTGCGGCATCTGTGGCCCCATCATCTGGGGCATAGCGAGATAATTTGCTGAACTCATCCACATACTGCCCCACAGTACGGTTCCCCTGGCGTAAGTCGTGGAACTCACGCTTCTTCAGACTCATGGCTCCAGTTGACACATGCGCGGTGCAGAAAGCCCGCTGGAACTGATCCCATGTCATGGTGGCGACCGGATAAGTGGCGGTGTAGTTTTCCCACCAAGAGGCTGCAGGTCCATTCAGTTGATGTGCAGCAAAACGCACCTTCTCAGCATCTGTGTCAGGACCCCGACTCAATGCCACATCGATCTAGCATGTAACACCTCATATCACTTTGCGGCCTCACGCACGGTATTCCTACGGGTGTCGCCTTACCTTAGCCCGGGACCGTTTGCGCCTTTTGGCACACGTATATGACAGTGTCGCTAGCATCCATATGATAAGGAGCCCGGGCTGACATGGCTAGTCGTAAACCCAAAGTGGCACAGACTTACAGGGACAGGCATCCATGACCCAGCATCGAACGTGTCGGTCATCAGCGAGTGAATCCAGGCTGTAGCACTGGGCTAGCAGGACTCCGGTGAACCGGGCTGTAGCAGGCTAACAGGACTCCGGTATTCATCGCGTGACATTTCCCCGAAGGGACAGACACAGGAACGAAGAAGGACACATGCCGGCCAGCCTAAGTGTTCCGGAGCAGTAGCAAGCTACCATGGCTCGGTGGAAACACTAGGAGACATTTCCCGGTAAGAGAGGCTACTAAAGATAAACAACTAGATGGTCAGATCCCACACATACCAAGCATTTCAATAACATACACACAATATGCTCGATATGTGCAAACACAACATGGCATCACAACATGACTCTATGACTCAAGTATTTATTCATTAGGCTCCGAGGAGCGAGATATTACAAACATAGGTCTCATGACCCAACATTCAGAGCATACAAGTCAAAACACAAGCGGAAGCTATCTGGTCTGGGTACAGACATCTATAACTGAAAAAGGCCGAGAAGCCTGACTATCTACCAGATCCTACCGAGGCACAAGATCGTAGCTGAGGTAACAAGCTAAACGTCGAAGTCCATGCGGAACTACTAGCGAGACCGAAGTCTCTCTGCAAAAACATAAAATAGGCAAACGTGAGTACAAATGTACCCAGCAAGACTTACATCAGAACTATCTACATATGCATCATTATCAACAAGGGGATGGTGGGGTTTAACTGCAGCAAGCCAACTTTGACTCGGTGGCTATCCTAAACTACGACTGCAAGCAACTCTTTGAGGTGGCGCACACGAGTCCACATATTCACCATATCAATACACCACTATGGATCCGCTCTCGTCTCCCTACGAGAACGCCATCCATAGCACTCACGCTTATCTTGCGCATTTTAGAGTATCCACTTTCACTTGTCTATGAACTGATATAAGCAACCCAGAAGTCCTTTTCCGCGGACACGACTATTCGAATAGATGATGATAACCCTGCAGGGGTGTACTTCTTCATACATGTTTCCACCACTTAGCGTCTGCACACGACATGTGCTCGGAAGACTTCAAGCGAAAGCCGACGTGGGTGTAGACCACGACCTACCTAAACACTCAAGTCTCTAGTCCAGGTTTATCGCCTATTCGGGTTCCATCCATGAGGAGATCCGGCCGGAGTTTCGCTCACAGCCCCAAACGATGTGAACAGGGTTCCGTGACACCAAACGGGCGCCCGATATACCCGGCCACGTGCCTACCGCATCACAGCCCACCCCTACGGTCAGTGCTGTCCACGGCCTCCAGCATACTACAAACACCAGAAACTACTTGCAACTCCTGGACAGAGGACAAGGGTGAATAATAAGTCGAGCGGGGTCATATTTCAGGGCCCAATGCATGGTAGTAGCTGAATCATGGATCACAAACACAGAACTCAGTTCCTAAGGACGGCTTCAATGAGACAACCCACCATGTACTCCTACATGGCCTCTCACCGCTACCTTTACCAAATCGTGTTCACACACTTAGCTCACACACAGTAGGACATGTTCACACGCCTCTGATTCATCCCGGATGAATCAGACCTGACTCGACTCTAAGCAGTAGCAGGCATGACAAACAAGCATGAAAGAGTAGGCACAACAGGGCTCAAACAACTCCTACTCATGCTAGTGGGTTTCATCTATTTACTGTGGCAATGAGAGGTCATGCAAAGGATAAAGGGGTTCAGCTACCACAGCAAGTAACAGATGAATCGATGTTGTCCTAATGCAGTAAAAGAGAGCAGGAGCGAGAGAGTAGGATTGTATCAGAATGAACAAGGGGGTTTTGCTTGCCTGGCACTTCTGAAGATAACATTGAGTCTTCATCAGTGTCAACGATCACAACGTCGGAACATCGTCTACCGGGAGGGAACAGATACCGGCAACAAAGAAGAACACAATCAATGCAATGCACAAAATGATGCATGCTATGACATGGCAATATGAATGTGTTTTGAGCTAATGCAACTAGCAACAGATTAAATGAAGTTGGTTTGAATACAAGATTCAAATCCAAACTCCATATGTGATTATTCAAATGCCATTTAATTGATTTGTGCAAAACAGTAGTGATAAGTTGTTCTAACATGCATGAAAATGGTACAGATGGATTCCTTGAATTTTTCTGATAATTTTTCATATATAAATTATTTAATTTGGAGTTACGGTTGAATTTCTATGAATTTTAGAAGTTTTAGGCATTTTCTGGAATTTTCAGAATTAAATTAAATCCAGAAAACATTACTGCGTCAGCATGACGTTGGCATGACGTCAGCAAGTCAACAGGGGCCGGCTCGGGTCAAACCTGACCAGTGGGGCCCACTGGTCAGTGACTACGGCTAATCCTAATATAATTTAAACCTAACCTAGTTTAATTAGTCGGCCCGGGCCCGCATGTCAGTGAGTCAGTGGCTTAATTAAACTTAGTTATTAATTTAACCAAAGGTTAGCAGGGGACGGGCCCACACGTCAGTGACCCAGGGGGGTCAAATCCCTGGTCAACCCGGCTAATCCACCGGCGTCTAACCGCCGGCAACGACCAGACGCGGCGGTGGCTCGCCGGAATGGCTGCTCCGGCGCCCATTCGACGCGCGGAGGGGTTCTACAGGGAGCTCGAGCTCGTGCGCATCCAATGGAGCAAGCCAGAGGAGTTGGGGTTGGCTGTGGCGTCGGTAGCGGCGAGGGAGGCGGCGGCCGGAGTTCGGGCGAGGTCGGGGTTGGCGTTAGGGGGCACGGGAGGGGAAGCTAGTGTGTGTGTTAGGTTCCTGGTGAGGTGTGGAGCACGTTGCCGTGCTCGGTAGCTAGCTCCGGTGGCTCTGGCCTTGTCCGCGTCATCGCCGGCGGCGAGGAGCTCACGGCCCCGGTGGAAAGGGCGGCTAGCGTGCGGGAACGAGCGCGGGGAGGAGGGCAAATGGAAGAGGAGCTCACATAGACCCTGTAGAGGTGGACGGCGAGCTTGAGGGAGGCCGGACGGCGACGAATTTGACGACGGCGATCCTCGGTGGCCGAGGAGGGGAAAAAGCGTCGGGGTGGTGCTTCGGGGCTCTTTCGGTCACGTGGCTCGGTGAGGGGGTTGGCGACGAGGTGCAGGAGCTCGGGAGCACGTCGGGGAGGAGAGGGGGTGGCGGTGGCCGCGAGGGAGCTCGTCGGTGGCGGCGGCTCCGTTCGGTCCGGGCGAGAGAGGGGGAGCAGAG
>NC_041388.1:97618674-97645539 GCF_002162155.2 Triticum dicoccoides
AGGGGAAAAAGCGTCGGGGTGGTGCTTCGGGGCTCTTCCGGTCACGTGGCTCGGTGAGGGGGTTGGCGACGAGGTGCAGGAGCTCGGGAGCACGTCGGGGAGGAGAGGGGGTGGCGGTGGCCGCGAGGGAGCTCGTCGGTGGCGGCGGCTCCGTTCGGTCCGGGCGAGAGAGGGGGAGCAGAGGAGAGAGGGGATGCAGCGGGGGAGGAAGAGGAGCGAGGGGACACGAGGCCTCGTCGTGGCGTCGCTTAGGGAGGCCGGGGGGAAGCAGGAGGTGGCCGGGAAGCTGGAGGTGGCCGGGGCGCGTGGCCGCGCGCGCCGGGCGCGTGCCCGTCCTCCTGGCAGGGAGGAAGACGACAGGGGAGGGAGTGGAGATGGGCTGGGCCGGCTGGGCCGCGCTGGAGGAGCTAGGCCAGGTAAGTGGGCTGAGGTGAGCGCCAGGTAGTCCTCTGCTCGGTTTTATTATTTTTTTCTGTTCTGTTTATTTATTTAATTTATTTTGCCACTGTTTTTGAATTTAAAATAATTCAAACAATGCCAAAAACTCCTCTGAATATTTTATATTGCTAGATGGACTTTTCCAAAAGCTTATAAAATATTTCAGGGGTATTTGAAATTATATTCCAATTATATGAATATAATTCAAATTCAAATAGCTAATGAATTAAATCCAAAGTCCCAAAAATAAATCCTTAAAAATGTTCAATATTTTGGTTGGGACCAGAACCCTTACCAAAAATTATCAAACATTTAAGAAGAGCATTTTGGAGCAATGAATGAGATTTCTAGGGTTTTTGCCCCTCTTTTATTTAAGTTTTTGAGGCTTCCAAAATTCCCTCAGTTCAAATTTTCAGAATTTAAACATGATGCACACATGAGCTAGCCTAGAGCACTACCAGCAGCTAGGGATGTGACAACTCACCCCCACTAAACAAGAATCTCGTCTCGAGATTCAAGCGTAGGGTAGGATGAAGGGGAAACGCAAACTAGTACAATCTTCACGATCCAGGTTGTACTTCAAATGAACGTTGATTTGAACACCATCTTTGTCTTGTCGTTTTGCTCTGAGAACTCTAGCTAATCATGACAAGAAGAGGAAAGGAAAACTCTAGAGGGGTCGATCTTCTCGAAGATCGAACAACTCACGGAATGAGACATAGGACCATTTCTCGGGTTGAGACACGAGATACACATCGAGAGGGGTGGAAGAAACGGATGACGAAGGTTCACTAGGTGGACAACAATTCCACACTTAAGAAGGTGATGATCGGTTGTCAACATAGCGAGGAGTTGAATTGCCATGATACCACGACGAAACATCCTGGAGGAGGGTGATTCGTAGAGTATTATCTTAAGTGGCAAAAAGAATTACATTTGATATAGAGATCGTTGAGACTCTCTATATCAGCCGAAGGCAAATCACAGCAATCGATTGGCGGGGGTCGGTAGAATGGCATACTCGGACTTGGATGATGTGGATTACCTTGTTGAAGACAACGTAATGGATGATTTTGCTTATCACCGGAAATGGAAGAGATCCATGGTAGAATGGCACATTGGCGGTGCAAGCTGGGAACAAAATGCAAATGCTGGGAATGATTCTGGTAACTGGGGAAGAACCCAACAAAAGAGAGTGAATTCACTGTTTGAAAAGGTCATAGCATTTGCCGAGGAAACTGAGAGGAATCCCAGTTAGAGATGATGATAACACGTAGCGCTTGTGCGTGCTCTCAAGAACTTGAGCATTTCCATAATCATCAAGGTTTTATCAACATCCGTGTCAAGGGTCCGGTAACACAACTTACTACCATGATGAATGGTGATGGAGGATGCAGATGCAAAGGAAGATAACACCTTCTCAGATTTCACCCTTGGCGGGGCCAAGGAAATAAAATCTGGATGATCGACCGAGAGACATTTAGCACTCCGCTTCTAATGTTCTCCTTGATGTGCTAGTGTATCCCATTCATAGATACGGTTTGATAACTAGAACATCAAGTAAAAGGTCGGATTTCGGAACACAGAAATCCATAGGGGTAACTAGGGAGTAAATCCTACGAAATCCCTATGGGGAGGTGGCCAACTTCATCAATCAAGATATTATAATAACAGGTCTTCCGGCTGGGTGTGTTGTCCACGACATCCACTTTACCGGTTATCGCGCGACCAATATTATAATTCTTGGGAAATATTCCAACCATCATATCTGCCTGAGATTCAGATCTGGTTGGTGTCAGGATATTCCAGACTCATCGAGTCTAGGAAGAAAAACGGAAGTTTGCAACACAAATCGACGAGATGACGTTGCGAGATTCTCGGGGAATGAACTACGATAGCAAGCTCCAAAACATGAGCTGGTTCTGCTACAAACATTAGAACACGTTGTCCCAGACAAGCATGCCCACATGGTAGTCTTACAATAAAACACTACTGAGTTCAGGAGGGGGAACCATCAACGAGGGTATCGAAGTCTTGTGCATTACCATGGATTAACACTTAACTCCTTTTCTCGAACAAATCAGTCAGTGGCTTGGGGTGCTACGGAACACATATGGAATGGAGGTTGCAAGTCTCCGAACCACAGAATACTTTCGCACGTATGCATGACTGATTTGGGATGATTCCAAAGGAAACAACATTGACTTTCTCGAATCCACGGCGGCAACTTGCATCAGATGCACATGAATTAAAGGAAGTCACTACCTTCATCCAAACATATGCTTCATGAGCTAGCATGAACAAATGCTTTCAAAAGTTTCCAACACTAACTTAATGTTCAACAAAATCATGGAGGAGATAAGGATGTTGTCAATGGGCTCAACAACAATTCATCTAGGTTTCCTTTTAAAAGGAATTCCATAGTTAAGTGAACACGATGATAGCATTGGTCAGACCAAAGATGTAATGGTGTATGCTCGAGGGATCAACCACGAATAAGACAACATTACGAGCATCGTTGGTACTGATTTGATTTGACGATAGCCCACACTCAAATCAAAGGATTGATAAGACAATAGGTCCAGCAACTGATCACAAGGACCAATCGATGAAGATATCATCTTTCTTCGACACACACTACACAAGAATATCCCTTTGGAACGAACTAAGTCAGGCAAGCTTTTATCTTCCAACTCTCCAAGTTGTTGTCTAGCTTAACCAACTAGCTCAGGGATATCTAACACCGATTCTTGGAGAGAAGGTGGTTCACAAGAAACCAACTTGATCACGAGCTCAACATAACAGTCAGGTGACAGCCTGGTGATACTTTCGAGAAGATATTCGAAAAATCACGAACCACCGATATGTTACTAAGCTCGAGAACAATCTCGCTTTTGAGGGCAAGACGATATGATCAAATGAGTGAGGACTTGACAAGATCCTAACTCATCAATCGAAGGGTGCACCGAAATAAGGACTAGGTAGCACGATCAGTCTTAGAAGGATGATTCAAAAACCAACACGCTAAGAATGAAATTATTGTCCCTTAACTACCAAGCAACGAGGTTGCTGGGAGTATTGATTTCACACATCACAATTCATTTGTCGGTATTCCGGTTGCATCAACACGATGGCCGAGGAATGACTAATGATGGTGAGAAGTATTACTACGTCAAAATTCATGAAAGTTGGTGCAGTTCTCATGACAATTCTGACATGAAGGGGGTAATACTCCAAGGTAGAACAGAACCAAAAGCTGGATTGGCATTTGATCTGCGGAATACACCCAATCCTAGATATGGATGAGGTACTGGAGTTTGTTTCTCCTATTCATTCTAAAATAGAATGGCTTGGCGGACCACAAGGGTAATAGGCATCGCTAAACGAATGCATGCATACCCTTGATATCAATTGATAGACGAAGGTCAGTAGACAACTAAAGAGGGACAACTCAAAGGAACATATAATTTTCTGAGTTGTGGATGCATAGATTAGTATGTCGAGCGAGATCAACATTTCTTCCAGATAACCCATGCAGAGAGGTAGGACTGGCAGAGTCACGATTTATGAATGGAGATCTCCTCAAGAGTACTCTAATTGTGATCTTTTGATCCAATAACCATCTGCCATAAGCGGTTCATAGTATTTGAAAGAAGGAAATACCACGGACCTCGAGGACTATCGCAAAGTTTCTAATATCCTGAAGGAACTAGCAAACACTATCAACATGAAGTAAGTAGAGTGAATCTCGGGTTCAAAACCCAGAAATAGAATGCCTACTAACTAATAACATCACGGGATGCTTTCGAGAATGATGGCCAGAATCAATACACTGGGAACACAAATCATGGCTAAATTACTAGATGATCCCCTAAGACACCTAGGGTCATAATAATATCTCCAACATATATGTCAAGGTAACGGAGTACCTCAACTCACTGATTAGTGTGGTTAATCTGGCCCATGGGAACATTGAAACGGGAAGAAAGGATTTGCAAATGCATCAGACTACTTAGAAACCTGGGATGACTTGGACAGCATAACGGTTGTAAATGCTCAGAAAAGATTTGAGACATTCACAAAAATGGTGGCATAACCACTCAGAAGCACAATATCAAGGTTTCGAGATCAACAATTAACATACGGAAGTAGTAGGAACTGAACTCAAGCTTAATCCAACAATCTTATAAGTCTACGGATTAGTAACACGTGATCCTGATAGAAAGAAGAGATAGCCTAGTTCTTAATCCCCGTAGGAAAGATAAGATGACTCAGATCAGAAGGGCATAAAGTATAAGGAGTAAAAAGAGCCTTACGTTTCATCCCACAATCAATTCCCTTATATAACTAAAGAATTTCTAGACTCAACTTCGACCAGTTTGGCTTGGTAATCCTACAGGCAGTCAAGCTCTGATACCAACGCTGTCAGGACCCCGACTCAATGCCACATCGATCTAGCATGTAACACCTCATATCACTTTGCGGCCTCACGCACGGTATTCCCACGGGTGTCGCCTTACCTTAGCCCGGGACCGTTTGCGCCTTTTGGCACACGTATATGATAGTGTCGCTAGCATCCATATGATAAGGAGCCCGGGCTGACATGGCTAGTCGTAAACCCAAAGTGGCACAGACTTACAGGGACAGGCATCCATGACCCAGCATCGAACATGTCGGTCATCAGCGAGTGAATCCAGGCTGTAGCACTGGGCTAGCAGGACTCCGGTGAACCGGGCTGTAGCAGGCTAACAGGACTCCGGTATTCATCGCGTGACATTTCCCCGAAGGGACAGACACAGGAACGAAGAAGGACACATGCCGGCCAGCCTAAGTGTTCCGGAGCAGTAGCAAGCTACCATGGCTCGGTGGAAACACTAGGAGACATTTCCCGGTAAGAGAGGCTACTAAAGATAAACAACTAGATGGTCAGATCCCACACATACCAAGCATTTCAATAACATACACACAATATGCTCGATATGTGCAAACACAACATGGCATCACAACATGACTCTATGACTCAAGTATTTATTCATTAGGCTCCGAGGAGCGAGATATTACAAACATAGGTCTCATGACCCAACATTCAGAGCATACAAGTCAAAACACAAGCGGAAGCTATCGGGTCTGGGTACAGACATCTATAACTGAAAAAGGCTGAGAAGCCTGACTATCTACCAGATCCTGCCGAGGCACAAGATCGTAGCTGAGGTAACAAGCTAAACGTCGAAGTCCATGCGGAACTACTAGCGAGACCGAAGTCTCTCTGCAAAAACATAAAATAGGCAAACGTGAGTACAAATGTACCCAGCAAGACTTACATCAGAACTATCTACATATGCATCATTATCAACAAGGGGATGGTGGGGTTTAACTGCAGCAAGCCAGCTTTGACTCGGTGGCTATCCTAAACTACGACTGCAAGCAACTCTTTGAGGTGGCGCACACGAGTCCACATATTCACCATATCAATACACCACTATGGATCCGCTCTCGTCTCCCTACGAGAACGCCATCCATAGCACTCACGCTTATCTTGCGCATTTTAGAGTATCCACTTTCACTTGTCTATGAACTGATATAAGCAACCCAGAAGTCCTTTTCCGCGGACACGACTATTCGAATAGATGATGATAACCCTGCAGGGGTGTACTTCTTCATACATGTTTCCACCACTTAGCGTCTGCACACGACATGTGCTCGGCAGACTTCAAGCGAAAGCCGACGTGGGTGTAGACCACGACCTACCTAAACACTCAAGTCTCTAGTCCAGGTTTATCGCCTATTCGGGTTCCATCCATGAGGAGATCCGGCCGGAGTTTCGCTCACAGCCCCAAACGATGTGAACAGGGTTCCGTGACACCAAACGGGCGCCCGGTATACCCGGCCACGTGCCTACCGCATCACAGCCCACCCCTACGGTCAGCGCTGTCCACGGCCTCCAGCATACTACAAACACCAGAAACTACTTGCAACTCCTGGACAGAGGACAAGGGTGAATAAGAAGTCGAGCGGGGTCATATTTCAGGGCCCAATGTATGGTAGTAGCTGAATCATGGATCACAAACACAGAGCTCAGTTCCTGAGGACGGCTGCAATGAGACAACCCACCATGTACTCCTACATGGCCTCTCACCGCTACCTTTACCAAATCGTGTTCACACACTTAGCTCACACACAGTAGGACATGTTCACACGCCTCTGATTCATCCCCGATGAATCAGACCTGACTCAACTCTAAGCAGTAGCAGGCATGACAAACAAGCATGAATGAGTAGGCACAACAGGGCTCAAACAATTCCTACTCATACTAGTGGGTTTCATCTATTTACTGTGGAATGACAGGTCATGCAAAGGATAAAGGGGTTCAGCTACCGCAGCAAGTAACAGATGAATCGTTGTTGTCCTAATGCAGTAAAAGAGAGCAGGAGCGAGAGAGTAGGATTGTATCGGAATGAACAAGGGGGTTTTGCTTGCCTGGCACTTCTGAAGATAACATTGAGTCTTCATCAGTGTCAACGATCACATCATCGGTATCACGTCTATCGAGAGGGGACAAATACCGGCAATACAGAAAGGAACACAATCAATGCAATGCACAATATGATGCATGCTCATGACATGGCAAAATGAATGTGTGTTGGGCTAATGCAACTAGCAACAGATTAAATGAAGTTGGTTTGAATACAAGATTCAAATTTAAACTCCATATGTGATTATTCAAATGCCATTTAATTGATTTGTGCTAAACAGCAGCTATAAGTTGTTCTAACATGCATGAAAATGGTACAGATGGATTCCTTGAATTTTTCTGATAATTTTTCATATATAAATTATTTAATTTGGAGTTACGGTTAATTTTCTATGAATTTTAGAAGTTTTAGGCATTTTCTGAAATTTCAGAATTAAATTAAATCCAGAAAATGGTTTATTGCGTTAGCGTGACGTCACAGAGGCGTCAGCAGGGCTGACCAGGTCAAACCTGACGTGTGGGGGCCACACGTCAGTGACACTGGGGTTAACCCTGGGTCAAACCCGCACTGACCAGGGTTGACTTGGCTCTAGGGCCCACTGTCAGCGGCTGGTGGGGTGGCTAATGGTGGGGATTAGCGCTAAATAAGCCGCCACGTCAGCCTCGCCGGAGTTCGGCCGGCGACGACCAAACCGCGCGGCGGTGCTTCGCCGGAATGGGCTACACGCGGCGGAAAAGCGCGCGGAGACCACCGGGGCGTAGCCCGTCATCGTCCGCATCCAGTGGAGCATGTGGGATGAGCTGGGGAGGCCGGAGCTCGCCGGAGTGGAGCCCGAGGCGGCGGCCGGAGCTCGGGCGAGGTCGGGGTTGGCGTTCGGGGGCACGGGAGGAGGGGCTGGTGGGCGCTACGGGCTCCTGGGAGCAAACCGAGTGCTATGACGCGCCCAGGCACGAGCTACGGCGTCTGTAGCCACGACGGCGGCATGGCCGGCGGCGGTGAGCTTTCGGGCTCGTGGGGAACGACGCTACAGCACGGGGGCGAGCATAAGTGCTTAGGGGATAAGGTAAGTGGCTCACGGCGAGTCAGACGGTGCAGACGGCGGGGCCGGGGAGGCTCTGGACGCGCCGAATCGGTGGGGTCGATCTCCGGGCACCGGAGATGAAGACGACGATGCTCCGGTCGACTGCGGCCTCCTCTGGTCGCGTGCGTCGCGTGGGTAGCTTCACGGGGTCAGGGCGGAGCTCAGGGATGCATAGTGGGAGCGAGGGGGTGGCTGTGGCCCCGGTAACGGCGTCGGCGGCGATGGGCTCCGCTCGGGCGCGTGCAGGGAGGGAAGCAGAGGAGGGAACGGGGTCCAGGGGAAGAGAGGGGAGGTGCAGGGGGCGAGGGGAAGTGCGTGGCGTCACCAGAGGGCTCGGGGAGGAAGCAGGAGGTGGCCAGAGCAGGGTGGAGGTGGCGCGCACGGCGGCGTCGCGGTGTCCGCGTCCTTCTGGCGAGGAGGAAGACGACAGGGGAGGGAGTGGAGATGGGCTGGGCCGGCTGGGCCGCGCTGGAGGAGCTGGGCCAGGTAAGTGGGCTGAGGTGAGCGCCAGGTAGTCCTCTGCTCTGTTTTATTTTTATTTTTTCTGTTCTGTTTATTTTTATTTAATTTATTTTGCCACTGTTTTGAATTTAAAATAATTGAAACAATGCCAAAAACTCCTCTGAATATTTTATATTGCTAGATGGACTTTTCCAAAAGCTTATAAAATATTTCAGGGGTATTTGAAATTATATTCTAATTATATGAATATAATTCAAATTCAAATAGCTAATGAATTAAATCCAAAGTCCCAAAAATAAATCCTTAAAAATGTTCAATATTTTGGTTGGGACCAGAACCCTTACCAAAAATTATCAAACATTTAAGAAGAGCATTTTGGAGCAATGAATGAGATTTCTAGGGTTTTTGCCCCTCTTTTATTTAAGTTTTTGAGGCTTCCAAAATTCCCTCAGTTCAAATTTTCAGAATTTAAACATGATGCACACATGAGCTAGCCTAGAGCACTACCAGCAGCTAGGGATGTGACAACTCACCCCCACTAAACAAGAATCTCGTCTCGAGATTCAAGCGTAGGGTAGGATGAAGGGGAAACGCAAACTAGTACAATCTTCACGATCCAGGTTGTACTTCAAATGAACGTTGATTTGAACACCATCTTTGTCTTGTCGTTTTGCTCTGAGAACTCTAGCTAATCATGACAAGAAGAGGAAAGGAAAACTCTAGAGGGGTCGATCTTCTCGAAGATCGAACAACTCACGGAATGAGACATAGGACCATTTCTCGGGTTGAGACACGAGATACACATCGAGAGGGGTGTAAGAAACGGATGACGAAGGTTCACTAGGTGGACAACAATTCCACACTTAAGAAGGTGATGATCGGTTGTCAACATAGCGAGGAGTTGAATTGCCATGATACCACGACGAAACATCCTGGAGGAGGGTGATTCGTAGAGTATTATCTTAAGTGGCAAAAAGAATTACCTTTGATATAGAGATCGTTGAGACTCTCTATATCAGCCGAAGGCAAATCACAGCAATCGATTGGCGGGGGTCGGTAGAATGGCATACTCGGACTTGGATGATGTGGATTACCTTGTTGAAGACAACCTAATGGATGATTTTTCTTATCACCGGAAATGGAAGAGATCCATGGTAGAATGGCACATTGGCGGTGCAAGCTGGGAACAAAATGCAAATGCTGGGAATGATTCTGGTAACTGGGGAAGAACCCAACAAAAGAGAGTGAATTCACTGTTTGAAAAGGTCATAGCATTTGCCGAGGAAACTGAGAGGAATCCCAGTTAGAGATGATGATAACACGTAGCGCTTGTGCGTGCTCTCAAGAACTTGAGCATTCCCATAATCATCAAGGTTTTATCAACATCCGTGTCAAGGGTCCGGTAACACAACTTACTACCATGATGAATGGTGATGGAGGATGCAGATGCAAAGGAAGATAACACCTTCTCAGATTTCACCCTTGGCGGGGCCAAGGAAATAAAATCTGGATGATCGACCGAGAGACATTTAGCACTCCGCTTCTAATGTTCTCCTTGATGTGCTAGTGTATCCCATTCATAGATACGGTTTGATAACTAGAACATCAAGTAAAAGGTCGGATTTCGGAACACAGAAATCCATAGGGGTAACTAGGGAGTAAATCCTACGAAATCCCTATGGGGAGGTGGCCAACTTCATCAATCAAGATATTATAATAACAGGTCTTTCGGCTGGGTGTGTTGGCCACGACATCCACTTTACCGGTTATCGCGCGACCAATATTATAATTCTTGGGAAATATTCCAACCATCATATCTGCCTGAGATTCAGATTTGGTTGGTGTCAGGATATTCCAGACTCATCGAGTCTAGGAAGAAAAACGGAAGTTTGCAACACAAATCGACGAGATGACGTTGCGAGATTCTCGGGGAATGAACTACGATAGCAAGCTCCAAAACATGAGCTGGTTCTGCTACAAACATGTGAACACGTTGTCCCAGACAAGCATGCCCACATGGTAGTCTTACAATAAAACACTACTGAGTTCAGGAGGGGGAACCATCAACGAGGGTATCGAAGTCTTGTGCATTACCATGGATTAACACTTAACTCCTTTTCTCGAACAAATCAGTCAGTGGCTTGGGGTGCTACGGAACACATATGGAATGGAGGTTGCAAGTCTCCGAACCACAGAATACTTTCGCACGTATGCATGACTGATTTGGGATGATTCCAAAGGAAACAACATTGACTTTCTCGAATCCACGGCGGCAACTTGCATCAGATGCACATGAATTAAAGGAAGTCACTACCTTCATCCAAACATATGCTTCATGAGCTAGCATGAACAAATGCTTTCAAAAGTTTCCAACACTAACTTAATGTTCAACAAAATCATGGAGGAGATAAGGATGTTGTCAATGGGCTCAACAACAATTCATCTAGGTTTCCTTTTAAAAGGAATTCCATAGTTAAGTGAACACGGTGATAGCATTGGTCAGACCAAAGATGTAATGGTGTATGCTCGAGGGATCAACCACGAATAAGACAACATTACGAGCATCATTGGTACTGATTTGATTTGACGATAGCCCACACTCAAATCAAAGGATTGATAAGACAATAGGTCCAGCAACTGATCACAAGGACCAATCGATGAAGATATCATCTTTCTTCGACACACACTACACAAGAATATCCCTTTGGAACGAACTAAGTCAGGCAAGCTTTTATCTTCCAACTCTCCAAGTTGTTGTCTAGCTTAACCAACTAGCTCAGGGATATCTAACACCGATTCTTGGAGAGAAGGTGGTTCACAAGAAACCAACTTGATCACGAGCTCAACATAACAGTCAGGTGACAGCCTGGTGATACTTTCGAGAAGATATTCGAAAAATCACGAACCACCGATATGTTACTAAGCTCGAGAACAATCTCGCTTTTGAGGGCAAGACGATATGATCAAATGAGTGAGGACTTGACAAGATCCTAACTCATCAATCGAAGGGTGCACCGAAATAAGGACTAGGTAGCACGATCAGTCTTAGAAGGATGATTCAAAAACCAACACGCTAAGAATGAAATTATTGTCCCTTAACTACCAAGCAACGAGGTTGCTGGGAGTATTGATTTCACACATCACAATTCATTTGTCGGTATTCCGGTTGCATCAACACGATGGCCGAGGAATGACTAATGATGGTGAGAAGTATTACTACGTCAAAATTCATGAAAGTTGGTGCAGTTCTCATGACAATTCTGACATGAAGGGGGTAATACTCCAAGGTAGAACAGAACCAAAAGCTGGATTGGCATTTGATCTGCGGAATACACCCAATCCTAGATATGGATGAGGTACTGGAGTTTGTTTCTCCTATTCATTCTAAAATAGAATGGCTTGGCGGACCACAAGGGTAATAGGCATCGCTAAACGAATGCATGCATACCCTTGATATCAATTGATAGACGAAGGTCAGTAGACAACTAAAGAGGGACAACTCAAAGGAACATATAATTTTCTGAGTTGTGGATGCATAGATTAGTATGTCGAGCGAGATCAACATTTCTTCCAGATAACCCATGCAGAGAGGTAGGACTGGCAGAGTCACGATTTATGAATGGAGATCTCCTCAAGAGTACTCTAATTGTGATCTTTTGATCCAATAAACATCTGCCATAAGCGGTTCATGGTATTTGAAAGAAGGAAATACCACGGACCTCGAGGACTATCGCAAAGTTTCTAATATCCTGAAGGAACTAGCAAACACTATCAACATGAAGTAAGTAGAGTGAATCTCGGGTTCAAAACCCAGAAATAGAATGCCTACTAACTAATAACATCACGGGATGCTTTCGAGAATGATGGCCAGAATCATCACACTGGGAACACAAATCATGGCTAAATTACTAGATGATCCCCTAAGACACCTAGGGTCATAATAATATCTCCAACATATATGTCAAGGTAACGGAGTACCTCAACTCACTGATTAGTGTGGTTAATCTGGCCCATGGGAACATTGAAACGGGAAGAAAGGATTTGCAAATGCATCAGACTACTTAGAAACCTGGGATGACTTGGACAGCATAACGACTGTAAATGCTCAGAAAAGATTTGAGACATTCACAAAAATGGTGGCATAACCACTCAGAAGCACAATATCAAGGTTTCGAGATCAACAATTAACATACGGAAGTAGTAGGAACTGAACTCAAGCTTAATCCAACAATCTTATAAGTCTATGGATTAGTAACACGTGATCCTGATAGAAAGAAGAGATAGCCTAGTTCTTAACCCCTGTAGGAAAGATAAGATGACTCAGATCAGAAGGGCATAAAGTATAAGGAGTAAAAAGAGCCTTACGTTTCATCCCACAATCAATTCCCTTATATAACTAAAGAATTTCTAGACTCAACTTCGACCAGTTTGGCTTGGTAATCCTACAGGCAGTCAAGCTCTGATACCAACGCTGTCAGGACCCCGACTCAATGCCACATCGATCTAGCATGTAACACCTCATATCACTTTGCGGCCTCACGCACGGTATTCCTACGGGTGTCGCCTTACCTTAGCCCGGGACCATTTGCGCCTTTTGGCACACGTATATGACAGTGTCGCTAGCATCCATATGATAAGGAGCCCGGGCTGACATGGCTAGTCGTAAACCCAAAGTGGCACAGACTTACAGGGACAGGCATCCATGACCCAGCATCGAACGTGTCGGTCATCAGCGAGTGAATCCAGGCTGTAGCACTGGGCTAGCAGGACTCCGGTGAACCGGGCTGTAGCAGGCTAACAGGACTCCGGTATTCATCGCGTGACATTTCCCCGAAGGGACAGACACAGGAACGAAGAAGGACACATGCCGGC
This sequence comes from Triticum dicoccoides, assembly GCF_002162155.2. Taxonomy (NCBI): domain Eukaryota; kingdom Viridiplantae; phylum Streptophyta; class Magnoliopsida; order Poales; family Poaceae; genus Triticum; species Triticum dicoccoides. The sequence goes on from NC_041388.1 coordinate 97,632,001, forward strand.
CAGCCTAAGTGTTCCGGAGCAGTAGCAAGCTACCATGGCTCGGTGGAAACACTAGGAGACATTTCCCGGTAAGAGAGGCTACTAAAGATAAACAACTAGATGGTCAGATCCCACACATACCAAGCATTTCAATAACATACACACAATATGCTCGATATGTGCAAACACAACATGGCATCACAACATGACTCTATGACTCAAGTATTTATTCATTAGGCTCCGAGGAGCGAGATATTACAAACATAGGTCTCATGACCCAACATTCAGAGCATACAAGTCAAAACACAAGCGGAAGCTATCGGGTCTGGGTACAGACATCTATAACTGAAAAAGGCTGAGAAGCCTGACTATCTACCAGATCCTGCCGAGGCACAAGATCGTAGCTGAGGTAACAAGCTAAACGTCGAAGTCCATGCGGAACTACTAGCGAGACCGAAGTCTCTCTGCAAAAACATAAAATAGGCAAACGTGAGTACAAATGTACCCAGCAAGACTTACATCAGAACTATCTACATATGCATCATTATCAACAAGGGGATGGTGGGGTTTAACTGCAGCAAGCCAGCTTTGACTCGGTGGCTATCCTAAACTACGACTGCAAGCAACTCTTTGAGGTGGCGCACACGAGTCCACATATTCACCATATCAATACACCACTATGGATCCGCTCTCGTCTCCCTACGAGAACGCCATCCATAGCACTCACGCTTATCTTGCGCATTTTAGAGTATCCACTTTCACTTGTCTATGAACTGATATAAGCAACCCAGAAGTCCTTTTCCGCGGACACGACTATTCGAATAGATGATGATAACCCTGCAGGGGTGTACTTCTTCATACATGTTTCCACCACTTAGCGTCTGCACACGACATGTGCTCGGCAGACTTCAAGCGAAAGCCGACGTGGGTGTAGACCACGACCTACCTAAACACTCAAGTCTCTAGTCCAGGTTTATCGCCTATTCGGGTTCCATCCATGAGGAGATCCGGCCGGAGTTTCGCTCACAGCCCCAAACGATGTGAACAGGGTTCCGTGACACCAAACGGGCGCCCGGTATACCCGGCCACGTGCCTATCGCATCACAGCCCACCCCTACGGTCAGCGCTGTCCACGGCCTCCAGCATACTACAAACACCAGAAACTACTTGCAACTCCTGGACAGAGGACAAGGGTGAATAAGAAGTCGAGCGGGGTCATATTTCAGGGCCCAATGTATGGTAGTAGCTGAATCATGGATCACAAACACAGAACTCAGTTCCTGAGGACGGCTTCAATGAGACAACCCACCATGTACTCCTACATGGCCTCTCACCGATACCTTTTACCAAATCGTGTTCACACACTTAGCTCACACACAGTAGGACATGTTCACACACCTCTGATTCATCCCGGATGAATCAGACCTGACACAACTCTAAGCAGTAGCAGGCATGACAAACAAGCATGAATGAGTAGGCACAACAGGGCTCAAACAACTCCTACTCATGCTAGTGGGTTTCATCTATTTACTGTGGCAATGACAGGTCATGCAAAGGATAAAGGGGTTCAGCTACCGCAGCAAGTAACAGATGAATCGATGTTGTCCTAATGCAGTAAAAGAGAGCAGGAGCGAGAGAGTAGGATTGTATCGGAATGAACAAGGGGGTTTTGCTTGCCTGGCACTTCTGAAGATAACATTGAGTCTTCATCAGTGTCAACGATCACATCATCGGTATCACGTCTATCGAGAGGGGACAAATACCGGTAACACAGAAGGAAACATAATCAATGCAATGCACAATATGATGCATGATCATGACATGGCAAAATGAATGTGTTTTGGGCTAATGCAACTAGCCACAGATTAAATGAAGTTGGTTTGTGTCAGGTCCCCGACTCGATGTCACATCGATCTAGCTGGTAACACCTTATATCACTCTGCGGCCTCACGCACGGTATCCCCACGGGTGTCGTCTTACCTTTTCCCGGGACCGTTTGCGCCTTTTGGCTCACGTATATGATAGTGTCGCTAGCATCCATATGATAAAGAGCCCGGGCTGACATGACTAGTCGTAAACCCAAAGTGGCACAGACTTACAGGGACAGGCATCCATGACCCAGCTTCGAACGTGTCGGTCATCAGCAAGTGGGTCCGGGCTGTAGCACTGGGCTAGCAGGACTCCGGTAAACCGGGCTGTAGCGGGCTAACAGGACTCCGGTACTCAAAGCGTGACATTTCCCCGAAGGGACAGACACAGGAACGAAGAAGGACACATGCCGGCCAGCCTAAGTGTTCCAGAGCAGTAGCAAGCTACCATGGCTCAGCGGTAACACTAGGAGACATTTCCCGGTAAGAGAGGCTACTAAAGATAAACAACTAGATAGTCAGATCCCACACATACCAAGCATTTCAATCATACACACAATATGCTCGATATGTGCAAATACAACGAAGCATCACAACATGACTCTACGACACAAGTAATCTATTCAATAGGCTCCGAGGAGCGAGATATTACAAACATGGGTCTCATGACCCAACATTCAGAGCATACAAATCAAGCACAAGCGGAAGCTATCATGTCTGAGTACAGACATCTATAAATGAAAAAGGCTGAGAAGCCTGACTATCTACCAAATCCTGCCGAGGCACAAGATCGTAGCTGAGGTAACAAGCTAAACGTCGAAGACCACGCGGAAATACTAGTGAGACTGAAGTCTCTCTGCAAAAACATAAAATAGGCAAACGTGAGTACAAATGTACCCAGCAAGACTTACATCAGAACTATCTACATATGCATCATTATCAACAAAGGGATGGTGGGGTTTAACTGCAGCAAGCCAGCTTTGACTCGGTGGCTATCCTGAACTACGACTGCGAGTAATTTTTTTGAGGTGGCGCACACGAGTCCACATATTCACCATATCAATACACCACTATGGATCCGCTCCCGTCTCCCTACGAGAACGCCATCCATAGCACTCACGCTTATCTTGCGTATTTTAGAGTATCCACTTTCACTTGTCTATGAACTGATATAAGCAACCCAGAAGTCCTTTTCCGCGGACACGACTATTCGAATAGATGATGTTAACCCTGCAGGGGTGTACTTCTTCATACATGTTTCCACCACTTAGCGTCTGCACACGACATGTGCTCGGCAGACTTCAAGCGAAAGCCGACGTGGGTGTAGACCACGACCTACCTAAACACTCAAGTCTCTAGTCCAGGTTTATCGCCTATTCGGGTTCCATCCATGAGGAGATCCGGCCGGAGTTTCGCTCACAGCCCCAAACGATGTGAACAGGGTTCCGTGACACCAAACGGGCGCCCGGTTTACCCGGCCACGTGCCTACCGCATCACAGCCCACCCCTACGGTCAGCGCTGTCCACGGCCTCCAGCATACTACAAACACCAGAAACTACTTGCAACTCCTGGACAGAGGACAAGGGTGAATAAGAAGTCGAGCGGGGTCATATTTCAGGGCCCAATGCATGGTAGTAGCTGAATCATGGATCACAAACACAGAACTCAGTTCCTAAGGACGGCTTCAATGAGACAACCCACCATGTACTCCTACATGGCCTCTCACCGCTACCTTTACCAAATCGTGTTCACACACTTAGCTCACACACAGTAGGACATGTTCACACGCCTCTGATTCATCCCGGATGAATCAGACCTGACTCGACTCTAAGCAGTAGCAGGCATGACAAACAAGCATGAAAGAGTAGGCACAACAGGGCTCAAACAACTCCTACTCATGCTAGTGGGTTTCATCTATTTACTGTGGCAATGACAGGTCATGCAAAGGATAAAGGGGTTCAGCTACCGCAGCAAGTAACAGATGAATCGATGTTGTCCTAATACAGTAAAAGAGAGCAGGAGCGAGAGAGTAGGATTGTATTGGAATGAACAAGGGGGTTTTGCTTGCCTGGCACTTCTGAAGATAACATTGAGTCTTCATCAGTGTCAACGATCACAACGTCGGAACATCGTCTACCGGGAGGGAACAGATACCGGCAACAAAGAAGAACACAATCAATGCAATGCACAAAATGATGCATGCTATGACATGGCAATATGAATGTGTTTTGAGCTAATGCAACTAGCAACAGATTAAATGAAGTTGGTTTGAATACAAGATTCAAATCCAAACTCCATATGTGATTATTCAAATGCCATTTAATTGATTTGTGCTAAACAGTAGTGATAAGTTGTTCTAACATGCATGAAAATGGTACAGATGGATTCCTTGAATTTTTCTGATAATTTTTCATATATAAATTATTTAATTTGGAGTTACGGTTGAATTTCTATGAATTTTAGAAGTTTTAGGCATTTTCTGGAATTTTCAGAATTAAATTAAATCCAGAAAACATTACTGCGTCAGCATGACGTTGGCATGACATCAGCAAGTCAACAGGGGCCGGCTCGGGTCAAACCTGACCAGTGGGGCCCACTGGTCAGTGACTACGGCTAATCCTAATATAATTTAAACCTAACCTAGTTTAATTAGTCGGCCCAGGCCCGCATGTCAGTGAGTCAGTGGCTTAATTAAACTTAGTTATTAATTTAACCAAAGATTAGCAGGGGACGGGCCCACACGTCAGTGACCCAGGGGGGTCAAATCCCTGGTCAACCCGGCTAATCCACCGGCGTCTAACCGCCGGCAACGACCAGACGCGGCGGTGGCTCGCCGGAATGGCTGCTCCGGCGCCCATTCGACGCGCGGAGGGGTTCTACAGGGAGCTCGAGCTCGTGCGCATCCAATGGAGCAAGCCAGAGGAGTTGGGGTTGGCTGTGGCGTCGGCAGCGGCGAGGGAGGCGGCGGCCGGAGTTCGGGCGAGGTCGGGGTTGGCGTTAGGGGGCACGGGAGGGGAAGCTAGTGTGTGTGTTAGGTTCCTGGTGAGGTGTGGAGCACGTTGCCGTGCTCGGTAGCTAGCCCCGGTGGCTCTGGCCTTGTCCGCGTCATCGCTGGCGGCGAGGAGCTCACGGCCCCGGTGGAAAGGGCGGCTAGCGTGCGGGAACGAGCGCGGGGAGGAGGGGAAATGGAAGAGGAGCTCACATAGACCCTATAGAGGTGGACGGCGAGCTTGAGGGAGGCCGGACGGCAACGAATTTGACGACGGCGATCCTCGGTGGCCGAGGAGGGGAAAAAGCGTCGGGGTGGTGCTTCGGGGCTCTTCCAGTCACGTGGCTCGGTGAGGGGGTTGGCGACGAGGTGCAGGAGCTCGGGAGCACGTCGGGGAGGAGAGGGGGTGGCGGTGGCCGCGAGGGAGCTCGTCGGTGGCGGCGGCTCCGTTCGGTCCGGGCGAGAGAGGGGGAGCAGAGGAGAGAGGGGATGCAGCGGGGGAGGAAGAGGAGCGAGGGGACACGAGGCCTCGTCGTGGCGTCGCTTAGGGAGGCCGGGGGGAAGCAGGAGGTGGCCGGGAAGCAGGAGGTGGCCGGGGCGCGTGGCCGCGCGCGCCGGGCGCGTGCCCGTCCTCCTGGCAGGGAGGAAGACGACAGGGGAGGGAGTGGAGATGGGCTGGGCCGGCTGGGCCGCGCTGGAGGAGCTGGGCCAGGTAAGTGGGCTGAGGTGAGCGCCAGGTAGTCCTCTGCTCGGTTTTATTATTTTTTTCTGTTCTGTTTATTTATTTAATTTATTTTGCCACTGTTTTTGAATTTAAAATAATTCAAACAATGCCAAAAACTCCTCTGAATATTTTATATTGCTAGATGGACTTTTCCAAAAGCTTATAAAATATTTCAGGGGTATTTGAAATTATATTCCAATTATATGAATATAATTCAAATTCAAATAGCTAATGAATTAAATCCAAAGTCCCAAAAATAAATCCTTAAAAATGTTCAATATTTTGGTTGGGACCAGAACCCTTACCAAAAATTATCAAACATTTAAGAAGAGCATTTTGGAGCAATGAATGAGATTTCTAGGGTTTTTGCCCCTCTTTTATTTAAGTTTTTGAGGCTTCCAAAATTCCCTCAGTTCAAATTTTCAGAATTTAAACATGATGCACACATGAGCTAGCCTAGAGCACTACCAGCAGCTAGGGATGTGACAATCTGTGCATCCAGTAGTTGTTAGATCCCTTCCGATCTTACGGAGCCAATCATCGGCTACAATCGGCATGGTGCTACTAGAGAACACCGGCGGATTCAACCTTAGGAACCGGGTCAGGTTATCGACAGGGGGTGGTGGCGGTGGATTGTTGTTGTTGTTGCCTTGGTTTTGGATGAGCATTTGCATTAAGGCATTCGGCTGTTGGATCAGCTGGGTGAGCTCCGGTGGGAAAGTGAAACCGGGGTCACGTCTCGGAGGCATCTGGTGTTATGGAGTGGATGAGAAATTAGAATAGAACATGGGTCTAATGAGAAAATAGCACTACCCAAATGAATGCACAAACATAATCACACCAATCATTTATTTATTCATCTCAAACAAGGTTCAATCTCGGATTACAAAATCTCACGACTAATCGAAAATAATAATGGCCTAACTGATCGACGAAAATAAAATAACATGGCGGTCGACTAAATGTCTTCATCAAGTATCCTTGCGTCCTCTGGTGCGGCGCCTCCTCTTGCGGCTTCCTTCGGTGGATCTCTCTTCATAATCCTGGTCATTGCTCATGAGAGGTCCATCATCTCCACTCAGGAAAAGGTCTTCTCCCAGATCCATCTTCTCCTCCAGTGTGGCAATATATTTCTTCCGGTCCTCGAGTCTTTCCATAAAATCCTTGACTTCATCCTCATGCTCATAGTGGGCTTCACGTGCTGCATCCTCCAGTTCAATTTCACGAAGATGCAACTTTTGGACCGTCTTCAAGCTCCTGCGCATCTGAATCTCTAGAGCCCTGATGTGAGCCTCCAAGTCTTGGACATATGAGTGAACGGAGTCGTCATCTATGGTGCGGATAATCTCTCCATCTGCAGTCCTGCGAGAAATCATGGTGTGGTCTGATCCAACAAGCTCGGTCCTGTATTCCTCCTGGATGCGTCCAAGTGCACTATGAACTGCTATGTCTCTCCCGAGGATCCAAGTGGGAGCAGTGAACCTGAATCCCTTGCACCGAGAGACTTCCGAAAGTCCTCCCTGGTATGTGCACCTTAATCCTATAACGACGGTCTTCTGGAAATGCCATGATAGGGGTCCCGGTGATAGACGACAGAGCAATCTTCAATTCCTTGGTGATCTGGACCAGCCTCCTGCCAAAAAGCATTGTCTCATCTGGCTGGCAAAACTCTGGGAGCAGAACTGGGATGAACTTGACGGCCATCTAGAATGTAGAAATCGGAGAGAAGTCAGAAATGAACATGGGAGTATTACGGAATGATAAGGACATAAAATAAAATAGTTTCTTCCTATGGCTTTCCGATCCTAGGGGTTACGTCCTACGGTCAGCGTGTGCTCTGATACCATCTCTGTAAGGACCCAACCCAAAATCGGTCAAGTCTCTGTGTAGCTGTACCATCCCAAGATCATGCTGGCACACACAGTACATTGATGAAAAGATTCAAAGTTCAATCACACCTGAATTTATTACACGATTCTCATATCGAGTCTTTATTACATTATAATAAATTCGGCCGAAGGCCAACTCATGAGAAATAAACTAAATAAATCTGCGGAAGCGTAGACGAATAGTGAGTCCATCCGACTCCATAGGGCAATCGCCAAGCGTAGATCGTAGCCTCACTCCTGGTCGGAAAACTCCTCTGCAATGTGAGACGTTGCAGCCGTGTAGGTCAGCATTTAGAATATGCCGGCAAGTCATAGAGAGAACAACAATAATAATGCTAACACTATATGCAATTTGGCTGTGAAGGCTCTAAGTTTTATGTTTTTGCGAAAAAGCCAGTTTTTCCCTACATCAAAGGACTTGCTTACAATTACCACAAAATGTTGGTAGTTATTGAGATGGTTTCGCCAACCAATGTCTCAATCCCAATTATTAATTAACCCCTCAATTAATTTATTTGTTCGGTGTTGAGATTTCTGAAATACACCAATTTCTAGAGGCTCATTTGTCCGTAACTGGGACACGGCTAATCGATTAGGTTGTTACTCTGCAGAGTCTTGTGCAGTTTACCCACAAGAATCGTTCCCTCCTTTATGTCCTCGCACTGCCTATTGTTTGAATATGGGATGAACAAAACAGGGTCTTCCGTAGAGTTTCTCTGAGCACTGCCGGTACCCATCCATGTCCTACCATTCTTTTACATCTGCTGGCAACGTCCGTCCAGAGTCACGCCTAAGGTCAACCCAGCCAGAGCCCATAATGGCTTGCGGCTGCACAGGTAAGCTTCCGGTCAAGGGGTATCCATCCGTCTCTTCGCGGCTGGGTGAAGCTTGCCGCAAGATGTCATGGCGCTTCTCCATGCATCCCGGCCATCCGTTGGTTTCTCCAGGGTGCCCGTCAACCGTCCTCCACCCAGTAGTGAATTTGAAGTCCATCTTGAGCTTGACGTCATGGGGTTGTCATCATCTTGACTCTCACATCTCCCTTATGAATCTCTCAACCAACCCACGTCTACAAGCATATCAAGATAAACTACATCGTCCCGGGCAATAGTAGCAAGGGGAAATTGGGTTCATCCTACCTCATGATACTACTCAAGACATAACTTAAAATTCTCCTACTACATGCATGGTGGGGAGGAATAATTCTAATGCAACAAAATCATAGGTATTGTAAAACATGATCAAATGACTTGCCTGGCTGATGGTCTTCAAATGATAATGACTCGAGATAGCAAGCTTCGCACTCCAGAAATTCTATCGAGTCAAACAATATCACAAATAAGTATTCCACTAAATAACATAACAATAAGCTAAAGGAAAACACACAAGCACTCAAACCAAAAACCAAAGAAAACTCGAGGAAAACAAAATCAAGGTTTTCATCACTTCAAGCATCAACAAAGAAATAGTTTCAACCTACTAACACTTTTCTTAACAGATCCAAAACAAGGGTTTTGCTAACTAACATAAAGGAAAACAACATATAAACTAGATGCAAAAGGAATCACATCAATATCTATTATAGAACTCATGTTATACCTAAAACAAAACTAATAAGAAAATAAAATAAAACCTTTTATTTTGCTGCAAATAAATGTTCACGCTCTGTAACTACAGAAACTAATCTAAAATAAATTATAGCAGGGGTAAACTAAAATTCTATCATAACTAGAATAGCAGGAAGCAGCAGCAAGCTAAATAAAACTAGAAAAGCTTGATTTCGACTAAAACTAATTTTAATACAATCTACAAATACCCCAACAATTTCCTACTGCTAGGCTAGGTCAAAACTAAGCAGTGGCAAAAAGAATCACCTAAAAATAATAATCCTAGCTCAATTTATAGCACAAATACTAATCTGAATAAAACTAATATAAAACTATTTTTATAAACTTAAACATGGCCGAATCTATTTTCTACAGAAGCTACAAGAAATTTGTAAACTAACAAAAAGGAATCAACTAAAAATTATAAATAACCTAAAAGATACAGATTTTTCAAAATTGAAACTATTCTGAAGAAAATAGAAACGAAAATAGAAAAGAAAACAAACCAACGTGCTAACGGGCCGAAACAGTGGCGCTCTAAAACTATCTAACGCGTGAGCGATTAATAAACCACTGCGTCCATGGCTAACAAAAATAAACCGATCGACCGGTCTAACTAAACCGCAGCTAAATAAACCGATCTAAACCAATCTATATGAAATAAAACCATACCCCTTCGCGGATCTAATCTAAGCCGTAGGTTGCCGATCGAACGGTGGAGTGGGGTCGGGCGGCTTACCGGGGCGGTCGACGGTGAGGTGGGATCGGGCGTTGGTGGCGGGGGTGCGCCGGTGGTCCGGGGTGGCGGCAGCGAGGTCGTGGCGATGCGGCGGAGCGAGGCGGAGGTGGTGGTGGAGTTGTTGGAGCTCGGTGACGACGGAAACGGCCGGGGCGATGACGACAGCTCCCTGGTGAGCTGCAGCTCCGGCGAGCGGCGGTCGAGCTCGGGGTCGTCGCTGCTGTGGGTAAGAGGGAGGCAGACCATGTCAAAACAATGCGCAACGTCGTGGGAAAGCTCAAAGGTGGAAGAGGAAGTCGTGCTGTTGCTCACCGGCGGCGGAGGCGGCGATGAACTGAGGCGGCTGCGGCGAGAGCCAAAGGAGGAGGGCGCGAGCTGCGGTGGGTTTTGGGCTAGGGTTTTAGGGGGATTCGGAAGAGGAGGGGCGTAGGAACTTATAGGACATCAACTTGGAGCAGGGGGCGTCTCGGGATCGTGATCTTGTGGAATCCGTACGCGGCGGCGGCGTCGAACGCGCTCTGGCGTGGCATAGCGTGGGCGAGGGGTAAAGTGATGAGGTGGGGCCGGCAAGTCGGTGAGAGAGGGAGAGAAGGGTGTGGTCGGGCGACCGGTCGCGAGGGAGTTCGGGTGCGGGCGCGGGTGGGCTGGGGCTATGGCTCGCTGGGCCGGTTGGCCTGGCCAGCTCGGGAGTTCTTTCTTTTTTTTTCTGAATAAGGCAGAGAGAAAAAAAACTAACTAAGAGAAAACTAATATATTTTTATATAAGACATATATATATATATATATATATATATATATATATATATATATATATATATATATCAAAATTCTCAGGGTAATTAATCCTACAACATGGACATTTTTCCAGAGGCAAAACAGAAACTAAAAAAAAACATTTTCTGCAATCTCCAAATAAAATTCAAATTTGAATTCAAACCTTTTGGCAATATTTTCTTCTGACATTTTTGGAGTGTCATGTTAGCTCCTCTCATACTTTTTCTCAAGTATTTGTTAGGGATAACTTTCAATTGCCAAGTTGAATCCAACTCAAACAACAACTCAAATGCCTTTGAAAAAAAATATCCAAATGCCACACAATTCAAACAAAATGCATAGATGCTTAACTAATATTTGTAAAACATTCCAAATTGAAAATTTGGGATGTTACAAGAATGCCAGAATAAGAGGGGGATAGCTAGTCCTATCAAAGACTACGCTTCTGGCAGCCTCCATCTTGAAGCATATAGAAGAGAGTAGATGGTAAGTTCGCCAAGTAGCATCGTATAGCATAAATCCTACCCGACGATCCTCCGCTTGTCGCCCTGTGAGAGAGTGATCACCGGGCTATATTTGGCACTTGAAAGGGTGTATTTTAATAAGTATCCGGTTCTAGTTGTCATATGGTCAAGGTACAACTCCGGTTCGTCCTTTTACCGAGGGACACGGCTATTCGAATAGATAAACTTCCCTGCAGGGGTGCACAACATAACCCAACACGCTTGATCCCTCTGGCCGAACACACTTTCCTGGGTCATGCCCGGCCTTGGAAGATCAACACGTCACAACCCTACCTAGGCACAAAAGAGAGGTCAGCACGCCGGTCTAAATCCTATGCGCGCAGGGGTCTGGGCCCATTGCACACCTGCACGTTGCGAACGCGGGCGGTAAGTAGACCTAGCCTCCCTAATACAAGAGCAGGCATTCCAGTCCAATCCGGCGTGCGCCGCTCAGCCGCTGACGTCAATAAGACTTCGGCTGATACCACAATGTCGAGTGCCCATAAGTGTTTCCGCGTAGTTGGTTAGTGCGTATATGCCAGTTGCCAGACTCAGATCAAATACCAAGATCTCGTTAGGTGTGTTATTTTGAAGTAACCGCGGACGCCGACTAGGGCCAGGCCCACCTCTCACCTAGGTGGTCTCAACCTGCCCTGTCGCTCCGCCACAAAGTAACCATCAGGGGGCTGTGGGGAACCCAGGCCCATCATTACCTGGATGGAACCACCTACCCCTTCATCCCCATCTTCGAACAGTAACATAGGTAATGTAAAAGTTTATAGTATATGTACTCGTGATCACCTCCCGAAGTGATCACGGCCTAGTAGTATAGCATGGCAGACGGACAAGAGTGTAAGGCCACTAATGATAAACTAGCAACCTATACTAAGCATTTAGGATTGCAGGTAAAGGTAACAATAGTAGTAGAAAAGACAGGCTATGCACCAGAATAGGATTAACGGAAAGTAGTAACATGCTACACTACTCTAATGCAAGCAGTAGAGAGAAAAATAGGCGATATCGGGTTGATCAAGGGGGGGGGGGCTTGCTTGGTTGCTCTGGCAAGAAGGGGTCGTCGTTGATGTAGTCGATCACAGGGGTAACAACATCGGTCTCGGGGTCTACCAGAAAGAAGTAACGAAGGGGGAACACAATAAATAACAGGGCAATCAAAGCATCACAAAGCATAACATGGCAATACGCAATGTTAGGGGTGACTAACGCAGTACTAGGTGCTACTGGCGAAGGGGGAAAACATCCGGGAAAGTATTCCCGATGTTTCGCTTTTTGGGACAGATGAAACAAAGGTGTATGGTTGCATGTTCGCTATGCTAGGGATGTGTGTCGGACGAACAGACCGTGTATTCGGATTTGTTTCGTCGTTCTGAGCAACTTTCATGTACAAAGTATTTTCATCCAAGTTACGGTTTAATTCATATGATTTTTCAATTTTTTAAATAGTTTTTAGAATTATTATTAATTTGAAAATAAAGGTCAAAACGCTAAGTGCACCCCACAGAATGTACACAACAGTGTACCAAGGGGCTGACAGGTAGTGTCCAGTTGACTGCTCAGTCAGCAGTCAACTGGGACTGTTGGCTGGTCAAAGGGTCCACAGGGACCCACGTGTCATACTCTACTTGTTTAACAATGTTTAAACTAAACTAATTAAGATTAATTAGGAGGGGTGGGCCCATGTTCTCAGTGTCTCCAAAAACTACCTAGTTAATTTAACCTAAGTGCTACAGTGGCGGGCCCACATGTGAGTGGGCCATTAGCTCCTAATTAGCTACCTGACGGGCAGGGGGGCACTTGGCAGTGCCCCAGCCACGTTCAACTGCGGCGGCGCACTGGCGGCAGTGCCAAACACGGCGAAGGGCCACGGGACCTTGTCGAAAACGGGCGGCGGTGATCCAAATCAGGCGCAGTCGGGCTTGTTCGAACGCGGGCTTGATGCTACATCGAATGGTGGTCCTGGGTGACGTTGGGGAGGCCGGAGGTAACCGCAATGATGACGACTGGCGGCAACAGGAAGTGCGGTGGCTGTGTTCGACGGCGTAGCTCGCGTTCGAGCCAGCTAACTAGCAGGGGAACATCAGGGGGCGCCCTAAGCTCATCTGAGCACTCATCCAGCCCGAGGATAGATCAAAACAGCAGGGGGGGTACATGGCGGCGGAAGTAGAGCTCCGGCAATGGGGACAGCAAGTAGCGGAAGCGGATCGAGTTGCAGAGGGAGGGAGGAGGCACGCGGAGCTCACCAAGGAGCTCGTGGAGGGGTCGACGGGGCTGGGGAGGTTCGAGGGCCAGTGGATCGACAACGATCGTGGCGTGCGGCGCCGGTGAAGAAGAGGACGAGGGCGACGGTGTCGAGGGCGCCGACGACGTCGGGGCGGCCCCCTCCCAATCCAGCGGAATCGGGCAGAGGGGGCAAGGGAGAGGGGGGTCGACGAGGAGGAGGTCGAGGAT
>NC_041388.1:97645849-97651467 GCF_002162155.2 Triticum dicoccoides
TCGAGGATAGCCTGTCCGGCGGGGAGGCGGCGCCGGCGATCGGCGTCGGGGGCGCGCGGCGGCGTTGGGGGCCGGCCGTTCCAGATCGAGTGAAACAGGGGGGGGAGTGGGGTGCGAGGGGAGTGGGGGAACAAGGGGAGAGTGGGGTGCGGTGCTAGGGTTCGGTGGGACTGGGGAGGTTAAGCAGGGGGTAGCGGGCCACGCGATTGGCTAGCTAGATGGGCCGGTTGGCCTAGCGGGGTTTCTATTTTTTTGGTCTTTGTTTATTTTCCTTCATTTATTTATTCTTTTTTCATTTATTTTAGTTTCTATTTATTTTATTTTTAATAAAATACAAAAGTGGCACCTAATTTAGTGTTAGAAATTGTGCCTTTGCAACTATTAGTTTAGCTCTTCAAAAAAATGGTTTGTAATAGTTTATTCTCTCTAAAAGCATTTAAGTAATTGTTTAGCCCCAGTTTTAATTAATTTCTTGCATCTAAACATATGTTATCTCTCGAACATTTTAGTTTTAATTTTTGAAAACATTTGTTGTTTTCCTATATTTTAAATTTGAATTTGAATCGTTTTTTGAACCATCACGAGATTAATAATAGTAATCGCAGTGACGTGGCATCATTAGCAAAGGTTCACTGTAGCTTAATTATCCAGGCGTCACAATTCTCCTGCACTACAAGAAATCTCGTCCCGATATTTAAGAGATGGAGTAAGGGGGAAATGTCTGGTTACGAAATTCTAACGAATTTTCTCAGTCTTGGTTGCTCTTGTCGAAGAGGTCGATCCATTACATTGATGTCTTCATTCGTCTGTTTCAGGCCATCATGATGAAGACGCCATCTTTTCTTCGGAAGTTCCCTCGTACTTACGAAAAGGTTAAGGGGTATCTTCGGAAGAACTGAGCGCTACAATCTTGCTTATCTGGTAGATAACATCAGGGAAGGTGGCAGAAAGTAACTCCCGAATTGAAACTTAAGAAATTGCCGAGAGCAAGGTAAGAAGGTACCATGAGAAGTTTCGAGCGAGTAGGCAATCCTTCGATGCCTGAACAAAGTGTGTAAGGGGGTCCAGAGCAACGAGAATAAGTATTGCGTCTAATACCAGAATTGATGATCTCATCGGAAGGTGGCTCGTGAATTACATACAAGGTCACACACGAGGAATAACTTTGGGAACAGGGGGTGTACAAGAGAGTCAAGTTTTGATGTTGTGAAACTGTGGGTTATGGGCCCACCATGTGGGTTAAAAGTAGAAAGGGAGCTGACATCTTGCACGGTCATGATAGCAAGGTAGGCCAGAGGGTAGCCTGCCAGTTATGTTGGCAACAACGTTGGTACCAAGGGCGAGGGACGAACAGAACCAGTTTCCTGCTCATAGAACGAGGTAGAGCAATAGGCAAAGTTCTCATCCATCGGTGGCTACCGGAATGCCATCAACAATAGTAACAGGGTCTTACTGACATGGTTGTACACCAAGGTGTTTGCATAAGCAGAAGAATATTACTGCTTGGATCATATAGATCACAAGAAAGGTTAAACATAACAATGGAAAGGAAAATGTGATTATCAGATTAAACAGAACAATGGAAAGGAAAACGTGTTTAAACACATATTTCAGGGGTATGTCCTTCCCAAGGACAAGCAGAGCATGATATCCATGTCAGGATAGAAAGTAGAGAAACTGTTTATAAAAGGGGAGAGGAATTCAATGACATTACCCATACAACGGTGTTTGGATAATTGATAAAGAAAGTTTAGCATTTTGAAGATTGGAGTATCACAGACATGCTTCGATATAGCATTGACATGGTCTTCAAGCAAGGTCAAACTATGGATACACAAAGGATACATCAGGAACAACTTATAGAATAAGTCTTACAATTTCCTCATGGAAGAATGGTAACCTTGCAAAAAGGAAGAACTATAACAATAGGTCCCCCGACCAGGTGTGCTAGGCATGACATCACCTTACCGGGCTATATAAAGACCAATGTTATGACTCTTGGAAGAAGCTCCAACTATCATATCTGACCGAGATTCAGATCTGATTGGTGTCAGGATACCTCAGACTCAGTATGCCTGAGAAGAAAAGGTACAACACAAATTGATGAGATGACATTGTAAGATTCTCAGGAAATGAAGTATGGAAGCAATTCCTGAAACAAGAGTTCATCATTAAACCAAGGAGAGGATGAGGAGGCGGCTGATGGACTCGGTGACAACTCACTGAGATTTCTAAAAAGATGGATTTCCATAATTAAGTGAACATGTGATAATCTTGTACATACTGAAGTATATAATGAAGTATGTTCGAGGAGAACATCCACGAGCAAACAATGATCGAAACATAAACTTTGGAAAGATGGACTAAGTAGCACAATCAATGTTAGAATGGTGATTCAAATACCAATAGACTAAGAATGAAACTATCGACCATTAACTTCAAAGTAATAGGGTTGCTAGAAGTTTTGAAATTACACCTCACCATCCATGTGTCGGTATTCCGGTTGGAAACAACACGGGGACCAAGAAAGAATGGTGATGGGGAGAAGTATCACTGTACCAAGAATTCTTAAGAGGTGGAGCAATCCTCACAACATCATTGACATAAAAGACAGTAATACTTCAAGGTAGAACATAATACAAGCTGGATACCAAGTTGCATCCATAACATGAACAAGTTTGTGATGAAAGGAAGGTAAGAATGTTTTCGATGGTAACACAGATCATCGAGGGGCAACCATGGGATTTCCCATCGGGAACAGGATTGATATCCCGGAAGAGCTTAGATTGTTGATGATGATCATGACAAAATTGTCGAGAGATTTCATGAAGATGTAATCGATCGACGATGACATCTAGTCAAAGGAATGATAAAGCAAATGTTATTGGAACCATGGGTACGGCACAAACTCAAAATCAAGCTTGTTGTTCAAGGCGAAATGATATGACGAGGAAGAGCGACGTAAGCTTAGCTCATTGTCAAAGGTTGTGCTCCGGGAATAAGGACGAGGTAGCACAGTTAAAATCATCATGATAATGATATAGCCAATAAGACTAGGAATGCCGTGATCGGGTACAAACTCGTAAGTAAAGAAGATTACTAAGAGTTGTTTAATCACGGTGCGGACTCAATTCAGTTGTCGATGTCCTCGAGTGACTAACCACTCAGAATCCAGGAAAATTTGGAATCGGTGGAAATTAGTACTTGATGAAGGCTCATAATTAAGCAACTTGATTATGGGATATTATCAAAATTCCAGAGGGTAATACTCGAAAGTAGGGCAGAATAAAGGTTAGATAGGTGTATTGATTTACAAAAGACAAGTACTTTAACTTGTCCAAGAAATGGAATCAAGGAGAAAATATGGTCGGAAGCACGGTTGCAGAGGACCAATTCCCATATATAAGATGAACTTATACCAAAGAGGGTTTAAGAGAAGCTTCCATGATAAGATCAACATCGTGTCCATGGGCATGAACGCAAGGTTCAAGGTCGACTCCCACTTCTCCAATACACAACTTCTCATTTACTGCTCTCAGTTAAGAATGTTTAGAGTTTGAAAGTTTAACTGGCGGAATACCAGAATGTTATGACCCATGAAGACTTTTGGGTTCACACAAATTAAGGAAGGTGTAGGTTCAACCCATCAGGTCATCTTAGGAACATATACCACAACTCCAGGAGTAATTCATACAAGCTTGAAAGCAGAGCATGGTTGAGAAAGTTGAGGATACAAACCAAAGGCATTATGTATCATGGAATAACTCACAACGTGATTGAATATGAAGGAAGCTGTCGGATAAAATCCAACAAGGATCCGGTGGTCCTCAAGGGATCTGATGTGAGCATCGGTACTCAACCAGAGGAAGAAAGAATGCAAGAAGATCTGATTATAGAAACAACTAACTAATTTAAAGCCCAAATGCAAGAGAATTATGACTTCCAAATCAAGGGATCAGAAGCTAACACTCTGATTAAGGATGGATAAGTTGAGTAGGCTTAGGGGTACAATCGATGGCAATTTGATTGGTCGAGATTTAGCTCATGTTTAAAATGGCGTCTGAGCCGGAAGGATAATCCTAGGATTCGACTCATGGTTGTGTACATTCGCAACTTATTGAATCAATGGACTCAAAATGATAGCGACAAAGGATGCCAATAAGATTACTATACTTATAGGATTAACCATAATGCAAGCAAGCAAGAATTTCAAGAACAACATGCTGTTGAGTATTTTCGAAATATCAAATGGTATTTTGAAGACTTTGGTGAAACGCATGAAGAACTGGCGAGAAACAAATCCTCAGGGTGTGTGTGTGTGATGATTAATTTGTAGGTGTATGTAGGTGAAAAGGAACTACAAGGCAGTAAGCTCCAAGGATTCTTGGAACAACGGAGAGCAGTTCAGGGCATCTTGTAAGAATGGCAGGTGTATGCAGTTATCCATAAGGATATAACAGTGGTAGGGAATTTTCAAAGGCGGTGGGCACAAGTGTCTCGGAAGAACATCGTAGAGTATTTTCGAAACCTACTGGCGCAGTAGGCAATCATCTGTAATAAGAGGCTCTTTGGGAGGAAGTAGTTACGAGAACATAGAGTTAGAGTTTGTAAAATCATTTAACCCGAATAGAAGAGAGATAAGAGTCCCAGAGTAAAGACGAGGAATAAAAGATCCTAATACCACCCGATGGCGACGTGGGCCCATGGGCCGCACAACCATGTTAGTAAAACAGTTTTCATCGACTAGACTCAACTTCAGCCAAAGAGTGTGGAAGGGGGATTCCTAGAGGCAGTTGGCTCTGATACCAACTTGTGATGCCCCCGATTTGACCGTACACTAATCATGCACGCAAACGTGTACAGTTAAGATCAGGAACTCACGGGTAGATATCACAACACAACTCTAGACACAAATTAAAATAATACAAGCTTTATATTACAAGCCAGGGTCCTCGAGGGCTCGAATACATAAGCTCGAATACACAAGAGTCAGCAGAAGCAACAATATATGAGTACAGACATAAGTTAAACAAGTCTGCCTTAAGAAGGCTAGCACAAAAGCAACAACGATCGAAAAGGCAAGGCCTCCTGCCCGGGACCTCCTAACAACTCCTTGAAGTCGAACTCCATGTAGAATCATTCTCGGGATCCTCTGGCTCCTGGAATCCATCATATGATCGCAATAACCGGGAAAAGGGGCAAAAGAAGTAGGAAAGCAGCAGTGAGTACTCATCCAAAGTACTCGCAAGCAAGGATCTACACTACGTATGCATTGGTATCAATGAAATGGGTAGTATCTGTGGACTGAATTGCCGAATGCCAGAATAAGAGGGGGGTAGCTAGTCATATCGAAGACTATGCTTCTTACAGCCTCCATCTTGAAGCATATAGAAGAGAGTAGATGGTAAGTTCGCCAAGTAGCATCGTATAGCATAAATCCTACACGGCGATCCTCCGCTCGTCACCCTATGAGAGAGCGATCACCGGGTTGTATCTGGCACTTGAAAGGGTGTATTTTATTAAGTATGTTGTCGGGGCTCAAGAACGACACCTATGGGATCATAGGGAATCCCTACTACGGTTGCTGGGGCACGGGGCTGTAAAAAGAGCAGGTTTAG
>NC_041388.1:97651796-97660733 GCF_002162155.2 Triticum dicoccoides
TTCTCCTGCTGGTTTGTGTTTATCTGGTGTTCTTGGACTAGCTACAAAGCGTGTAGGATCCGAAAAGTCCGAATCCTCTCACGGTACGCCGCAGGCCTCCTTTTATAGTCAAAGGGGCTACCACAGTGGCACATAGGAGGTGGAAAGTTGTACAATAGTCGAGTTTATTGCCTGACATCACGGGACAAAATGCGTTAAATGCGCTACTTAGGTGTCCTCTTGCTTTATCTGGGACGGCAACGAAGCCCGTCCCGTCCGTCGCCGCTTTGCCTTGCTCCGACACACGTCCAGGCCAACGAGGCATGCAGCGCCATGTAGGCTGGCAGACTGCTGAGCTGGCGTGCTGGCAGGGTCTTCACGAAGATCTGCATGCCACCACGTAGGTGCTTGACTAGTTGGCTTAGGAGCCACGTACTACCACGTGGGTACCTGCTTAGTTGATGGGTCGGCCACTGAGCTGGGGTGGCGATGGGGCAGCAAGGCCTTGCCGCGATCTTGCTGATCTTCCCGGCAAGGGTCTTGCTGGGGCCTTGTGCGCCCCCTTGGCAGGAGCCTTGCCGGGGCCTCGTGGGCATCCTCGGCAAGGAGCCTTGTCGGGGCCTCGTGGGCATCCTTGACAAGGAGCCTTGCTGTTGTGTTGTTTCTTCATTCCTATCTAGGCCTCGTAGGCCCTTTGTCTTCACAAAGGTCTGCATGCCACCATGGAGGCGCCTCCTGAGCCTTGGTTCCGATGTGGTTGATGGCGTCGGGACTCTTAGACTCAAGGGTGGCGGCCTTATTGGTGTTGGGCAAGTCGCCCCGGCAAGGCTCTTCCCGGGGCCGTGAAGGCCACCCTGCTACCTCTTGAGCACTTGCGTTGGTTTTCCCTTGAAGAAGAAAGGGTGACGTAGCAGAGTAGCATAAGTATTTCCCTCAGTTTTTGAGAACCAAGGTATCAATCCAGTAGGAGACCACGTACGAGTCCCTCGTACCTACACAAACAAATAAATCCTCGCAACCAACGCGATAAGGGGTTGCCAATCCCTACACGGTCACTTACGAGAGTGAGATCTGATAGATATGATACGATAATATTTTTGGTATTTTTATGATAAAGATGCAAAGTAAAATAAAATGCAATAAAAATAACTAAGTATTGGAAGATTAATATGATGGAAGATAGACCCGGGGGCCATAGGTTTCACTAGTGGCTTCTCTCGAGAGCATAAGTATTCACGGCGGGTAAACAAATTACTGTTGAGAAATTGGCAGAATTGAGCATAGTTATGAGAATATCTAGGTATGATCATGTATATAGGCATCGTGTCCGAAACAAGTAGACCGACTCCTGCCTGCATCTACTACTATTACTCCACACACCGCTATCCAGCATGCATCTAGAGTATTAAGTTCAAGAGAACAGAGTAACGCTTTAAGCAACATGACATGATGTAGAGGGATAAACTCATGCAATATGAAATAAACCCCATCTTGTTATCCTCTATGGCAACAATACAATACGTGCCTTACTGCCCCTACTGTCACTGGGAAAGGACACCGCAAGGTTGAACCCAAACTAAGCACTTCTCCCATTGCAAGAAAGATCAATCTAGTATGCCAAACCAAACTGATAATTCAAAGAGACTTGCAAAGATAACCAACCATACATAAAAGAATTCAGAGAAGATTCAAATATTGTTCATAGATAAACTTGATCATAAACCCACAATTCATCGGTCTCAACAAACACACCGCAAAAGAAGATTACATCGAATAGATCTCCACAAGAGAGGGGGAGAACTTTGTATTGACTTCCAAAAAGAGAGAAGAAGCCATCTAGCTAATAACTATGGACCTGTAGGTCTGAGGTAAACTACTCACACTTCATCGGAGGGGCTACGGTGTTAATGTAGAAGCCCTCCGTGATCGATGCCCCCTCCGGCGGAGCTCTGGAACATGCCCCAAGATGGGATATCGTGGATACAGAAAGTTACGGCGGTGGAATTAGGGTTTTGGCTCCATATCTGGTAGTGTTCCATGCCTAGGCATAAAAAGCAAGGATAGATCTAGGTGTTGCCATCTTTGGTAGGCAATCCATAAGTGGCTCTCATAATAGATTCATAAGGTAATTTAATTTTCTTTCTAGGGAAGTGTTCCATGCCTTTCCTTAACGGAAATTGGAATCTAATATTCCCTTCCTTCATATCAATAATTGCAACAATCGTTCTAAGGAAAGGTCTACCAAGAATAATAGGACATGAAGGATTTCAGTCTATGTCAAGAACAATAAAATCTACGGGAACATAATTCCTATTTGCAACAATAAGAACATCATTAATTCTTCCCATAGGTTTCTTAATAGTGGAATCCGCAAGGTGCAAGTTTAAAGAGCAATCATCAAAATCATGGAAACCTAACAAATCACACAAAGTCTTTGGAATCGTGGAAACACTAGCACCCAAATCACACAAAGCATAGCATTCATGATCTTTAATTTTAATTTTAATATTAGGTTCCCACTCATCATAAAGTTTTCTAGGGATAGAAACTTCCAACTCAAGTTTTTCTTCATAAGATTGCATCAAAGCATCAACGATATGTTTAGTAAAAGCTTTATTTTGACTATAAGCATGAGGAGAATTTAGCATGGATTGCAACAAGGAAATACAATCTATCAAAGAGCAATTGTCATAATTAAATTCCTTCAAATCCAAAATAGTGGGTTCATCAATATTTAAAGTTTTGACTTCTTCAATCCCACTTTTAATAATTTTAGCATCAAGATCTAAAGACTCCGAATTTTTGGAACGCCGTCTAGGTAAAGGTGGATCATATTCAGTCCCATTATTATCAAGATTCATATTGCAAAACAAATATTTAATCAGGGACACATCGATAACTTTTAGATCTTCATCTTTATTATCATGGAAACTAGAAGAACACGCTTTTATAAAGCAATCTTTCTTAGGACGCATCCTAGCGGTTCTTTCTTTGCACTCATCAATGGAAATTCTCATGGCTTTGAGAGACTCATTGATATCATGCTTAGGTGGAATAGATCTAAGTTTCAAAGAATCAACATCAAGAGAAATTCTATCAACGTTCCTAGCCAACTCATCAATCTTAAGCAATTTTTCTTCAATCAAAGCATTGAAATTCTTTTGCGAAGTAATAAATTCTTTAATATTAGATTCAAAATTAGAGGGCCTCTTATTATAATTTCCATAAGAATTGTTGTAGGAATTACCATAATTATTAGAGGAATTACTAGGATACGACCTAGGGTTAAAGTTTCCTCTATATGCGTTGTTACCAAAATTGTTCCTACCAACAAAATTCACATCCATAGATTCGTTATTATTCTTAATCAAAGTAGACAAAGGCATATCATTAGGATCAGAGGAAACACTTTTATTAGCAAATAATTTCATAAGTTCATCCATCTTTTCACTCAAAACATTAATTTCTTATATCGCATGCACTTTCTTATTAGTAGATCTTTCAGCGTGCCATTGAGAATAATTAACCATGATATTATCTAGGAGTTTAGTAGCTTCTCCTAAAGTGATTTCCATAAAAGTGCCTCCCGCGACCGAATCTAAAAGATTTCTAGAAGCAAAATTCAATCCAGCATAATTTTTTTGTATAATCATCCACAAATTCAAACCATGCGTAGGGCAATTACGTATCATTAATTTCATCCTCTCCCAAGCTTGTGCAACATGTTCATGATCAAGTTGCTTAAAATTCGTAATATCATTTCTAAGAGAGATGAACTTAGCGAGAGGAAAATACTTAGAGATAAAAGCATCCTTGCACTTATTCCACGAATCAATACTATTTTTAGGCAAAGACGAAAACCAAGCTTTAGCACGATCTCTAAGCGAAAAAGGAAATAGCTTCAATTTAACAATATCATTATCCACATCTTTCTTCTTTTGCATATCACACAAATCAATGAAGCTATTTAGATGGGTAGCGGCATCTTCACTAGGAAGGCCGGAAAATGGATCTTTCATGACAAGATTCAGCAAGCAGCATTAATTTCACAAGATTCAGCATCGGTAAGAGGAGCAATCGGAGTGCTAATAAAATCAGTGTTGTTGGTATTGGTAAAGTCACACAATTTAGTGTTATCTTGAGCCATCGTGACAAGCAAGCAATTCGACACACGAGAAAACAAGAAACAGGCAAAAAGAGGCAGACAGAGAAAGAGAGGGAGGATAGAGAGAGAGAGGGCGAATAAAACGGCAAGGGTGAAGTGGGGGAGAGGAAAATGAGAGGCAAATGGCAAATAATGTAATGCGGGAGATAAGGGTTGTGATGGGTACTTGGTATGTTGACTTTTGCGTAGACCTCCCCGGCAACGGCGCCAGAAATCCTTCTTGCTACCTCTGGAGCACTTGCGTTGGTTTTCCCTTGAAGAGGAAAGGTTGATGCAGCAGAGTAGCATAAGTATTTCCCTCAGTTTTTGAGAACCAAGGTATCAATCCAGTAGGAAGCCACGCACCTACACAAATAAATAAATCCTCGCAACCAACGCGATAAGGGGTTGTCATTCCCTACACGGTCACTTACGAGAGTGAGATCTGATAGATATAATAAAATAATGTTTTTGGTATTTTTATGATAAAGATGCAAAGTAAAATAAAAGGCAATAAAAATAACTAAGTATTGGAAGATTAATATGATGGAAGATAGACTCCGGGGCCATAGTTTTCACTAGTGGCTTCTCTCGAGAGCATAAGTATTCACGTCGGGTAAACAAATTACTGTTGAGAAATTGGCAGAATTGAGCATAGTTATGAGAATATCTAGGTATGATCATGTATATAGGCATCGTGTCCGAAACAAGTAGACCGACTCCTGCCTGCATCTACTACTATTACTCCACACATCGACTGCTATCCAGCATGCATCTAGAGTATTAAGTTCAAGAGAACAGAGTAACGCTTTAAGCAAGATGACATGATGTAGAGGGATAAACTCATGCAATATGAAATAAACCCCATCTTGTTATCCTCGATGGCAACAATACAATACGTGCCTTGCTGCCCCTATTGTCATTGGGAAAGGACACCACAAGATTGAACCCAAAGCTAAGCACTTCTCCCATTGCAAGAAAGATCAATCTAGTAGGACAAATCAAACTGATAATTCGAAGAGACTTGCAAAGATAACCAATCATACATAAAAGAATTCAGAGAAGATTCAAATATTGTTCATAGATAAACTTGATCATAAACCCACAATTCATCGATCTCAACAAAACACCGCAAAAGAAGATTACATCGAATAGATCTCCACAAGAGAGGGGGAGAACTTTGTATTGACTTCCAAAAAGAGAGAAGAAGCCATCTAGCTAATAACTATGGACCCATAGGTCTGAGGTAAACTACTCACACTTCATCGGAAGGGCTATGGTGTTGATGTAGAAGCCCTCCATGATCGATGCCCCCTCCGGCGGAGCTCCGGAACATGCCCCAAGATGGGATATCGTGGGTACAGAAAGTAACGGCGGTGGAATTAGGGTTTTGGCTCCATATCTGGTAGTTTGGGGGTACATAGGTATATATAGGTGGAAGGAGTACGTCGGTGGAGCAACAGGGGGTCCACGAGGGTGGAGGGTGCGCCCAGGGGGGTAGGCGCGCCCCCTACCTCGTGGCCTCCCGATTGATGTCTTGACGTTGGGTCCAAGTCCTCTGGATCATGTTCGTTCCGAAAATCATGTTCCCGAAGGTTTCATTCCGTTTGGACTCCGTTTGATATTCTTTTTCTGTGAAACCCTAAAATAGGCAAAAAAAACAGCAATTCTGGGCTGGGCCTCCGGTTAATAGGTTAGTCCCAAAAATAATATAAAAGTGTATTAGAAAGCCCAATAATGTTCAAAACAGAATATAATATAGCTTGGAACAATAAAAAATTATAGATACGTTGGAGACGTATCACACCCCGGCAAGGGCCTTGCCGGGGGAGTTTCACCTCGCCCCTCTGCTCTTCATGCCTCTCGCATTGAGCACGGCTCTCGTAGTCTTATGTCTTTGCTTCCTCTTCTGTCCCGCCAAGCGCGGCCGCAGGCGTGTGGCTGCGACTGCCCGCGCACAAGTAAAGGGGTACAAAAAGGACCCCTACTTTTGTACACCGATAGGAGCCCCCGGGCCTGGGTCACATATAAGCGCGGAGCGTTATTGGGCCAGGCCCAGAACGGTGCGCGGGCACGCGTGCGGCGGAGTTTAACCATAGTAACTCCCTCGCCAGTTGCGCTTCCCCCAGACCCGCGTTGAATGAGTGACGTGGGGGTCGTGCGTGGAATGACCGCAGCATGCTTGCGTCATCCCATGATGAATAGTAAAGAGGCGGCTTGCGTGTCCCTTTTAAAACTACAGGGCTGCTGCTCATTTACTCTCTCTGCCTTGGAACCGTCGTTCCATGTTTCGAACTACGCCTGCCCCTTGCGCCACGTACGCCGCATGAACGGCGTGGGGTAGGTTACAGACGCACGGGATATGGGAAGACATGTGGTGGCCAACTTTTACGCACCTTTGATTGGGCGGAGAGGGCGGTCAATGGCCTTGCTCGTTGCCAACTTAATGAGCCGGACCAGAACGGGCTCTTCAGAGGCGTAGAGCCAGTCTTTTAGCCTTCCCCGCTCAGCTATAAAAGGGGACTCAGGAGGGGGAGGAGTGAGGGAGTCCTGAATTAAGGGGTCCACGGGCGTCCGGCCTATGTGATATGGGCCGGACTAATGGGCTATGAAGATACAAGATAGAAGACTCTCTCCCGTGTCCGGATGGGACTCACCTTGGCGTGGGTGGCAAGCCAGGCGTTCGGATATGAAGATTCCTTTCTCTGTAACCGACTTTGTACAACCCTAGCCCCCTCCAGAGTCTATGTAAATCGGAGGGTTTAGTCCGTAGAGGTAATCATAATCTAACAGGATAAACTTCTAGGTTTTTAGCCATTACGATCTCGTGGTAGATCAACTCTTGTAACCCCCATACTCATCAATATCAATCAAGCATGACGTAGGGTATTACCTCCATCAAGAGGGCCCGAACTTGGGTAAATCTTCATGTCCCCTGTCTCTTGTTACCATCAACCTTAGACGCACATTCGGGACCCCCTACCCGAGATCAGCCAGTTTTGACACCGACATTGGGGCTTTCATTGAGAGTTCCACTGTGTCGCTGCCAGAAGGTTCGATGGCTCCATCCATCATCTGCGAGGATGCTGCCCTAGGGGAGGTTTTTCTCCCTGGCCAGATCTTCGTATTCGGTGGCTTCGCACTGCGGGCCAACTCGCTTGGCCATCTGGAGCAGATCGACAGCTACGCCCCAGGTCACCAGATTAGTTTTGGGAACCTGGATTATGTTGCTGATATCCAAGGAAACTTGATCTTACAAGGATTCACGACCCCAACCTCCGCTCTTTCCTTAGAGATGGAGCGTCTCGCCAGTACCGAAGACGGGATTTCTAAACCCCCCAGACTATCTGTGGCCACTGGGCCCAGTACAGGAGAGCCGGAGGAAGCAGTGTCACCGGCATCCATCACCAAGCCGGACCCTTCCCCGGACGCTGGCTCCGAACTCTCGGAGTCTGCATCGTGTGAGCTCGGTCGAGGAATTCCCTTCCTGCCATACTCCACGGATTCTTTTCTCCCTTGACAAATCTTGCCTTTAAGCGAGGCTCTGGACTTGATGCGATCCCTCGTGATTACGGAGGAGCAACGTCCGAACTACGCCCAGCCCGGACTAGGGCCTGAGAGCGGGGAATTTTACGTCCCACCCACCACCCACTTCATCGCCATAGTAGAGGACTTAACTGACATGCTCGATTACGGCTCCGAAGACATCGACAGTATGGACGACGATGCCAGAGAGGAGCAAGCCGAAAACCCGCCGTTTACCGGACGCTGGACGACCACCTCTTCGTATGATGTGTACATGGTGGATACACCCAAGGAGGGTGACAGTGATAATGAGAAAAATCTAGTAGAGGGTAAACCCAAAAGCACCGACGGCGCCGCTCTAAATCATGCCGCGGCAAAGACAACAATACCGGCATGAGAGATAACAACACTCCGGATGATGCCGAAAACCAAGAAAACCCCGTCGAGCAAAACTCTGAACAAGACGATCAGGAGGATGGGCAAGTTAGCCCTGATGAGCAGGCTGCAAACGAAGACTCAGAGGACAGTAATTACCTTCCACCCTCCGAGGATGAGGTGAGCCTCGGCGACGAAGACTTTATCGTGCCTGAGGAACCTCTCGAGTAGGAGCGCTTTAAGCAACAGCTAATAGCCACTACAAGGAGCCTGAAAAAGAAGCAGCAGCAGTTTCAAGGTGATCAAGATCTGCTCAACGATAGATGGACTGATGTCCTGGCAGCAGAAGAATACGACCTCGAGCACCCAAGCAAAAGTTACCCATTAGCGTAAACTACTACCTCAATTTGACGATGAGGCACTTGAGCCTGTACCATCAGCGTGTAATGCGGCTGATCGATCACCACGTGGCCGGGACAAAACAACAACTTAGGCCGAACACCAGCCCGTCCTACCTCACCATAAAGGCAGAGATAAAACAGCTTGGGGATACACATATGACCTACGGCAGGACCTGAAGAATAAAGAAGGTCCGGCCAGATTGATCTACGGATCGCGGGGGCGTGCCCCGATGCGCGACGATGGCTATCAAGCCGAACACGGCAAGCACAATCACATCCGGGCCGAAAACCGTAGACGGACTCCATCCGAACTACGACACGATCTGGCCCGATATAGAGGCGCCACACACCCCCTCTGCTTCACTGATGAAGTAATGGAACTTGAATTCCCAGAAGGGTTCAAACCCGTGAATATCGAATCATATGATGGAACCACAGATCCCGCGGTATGGATTGAAGACTTTATTCTCCATATTCAAATGGCCCGTGGCGATGATCTTCATGCCATCAAAT
>NC_041388.1:97660839-97707632 GCF_002162155.2 Triticum dicoccoides
TGAAGTGACCAGCCCGACATTGGCTGAACAGCCTGCCTACTCTATTGGCAGCTAGGAAGACCTAGAAGACGCCTTCCGCGACAACTTCCAGGGCACATACGTCAGACCTCCGGATGCCGATGACTTAAGTCACATAGTCCAATAGCCCGGAGAGTTAGCAAGGAAATTGTGGACTAGGTTCTTAACTAAAAATAATCAAATCGTTGACTGTCCGGATGCCGAAGCCCTAGCGGCCTTCAAACATAGCATCCGCGACGAATGGCTCACCCGACACCTCGGCCAAGAAAAGCCGAAGTCCATGGAAGCCCTCACGACACTCATGACCCGCTTTTGCATGGGCGAAGATAGCTGGCTAGCCCGCAGCAATAACAATGCGAGCAAACTTGGCACCTCGGAAGCCAGAAATAGCAACAACAATCCCCGACGCAATAGGCACAAGCATCGAAACAATGGTGACAATAATGATGACAGGACGGTCAACGACAGATTTAGTGGCTCCAAGTCCGGTCAGCGGAAGAAGCCATATAAAAGGAATAATTAGGACCCTTCCAGCCCAGACCGCATACTCGATCGTCCATGTCAGTTCCATGGCACCCCTGATAAACCAGCCAATCATACCCACCGGAGTTATTGGTTCTTCAAACAGGCCGACAAGTTAAATGCCGAAGACAAGGAGAAGGGGTCGCAAAGCGAGAATGACGATGAGGAGCCCCGGCCACCGAACACAGGGGGATAGAAGAAGTTTCCCCATCAGGTCAAAATGATGAACATGACATACACTACCCATATCCCCAAGAGGGAGCGCAAGTGCGCGCTCAGGGACGTCTATGCGATAGAGCCAGTCGCCCTAAAATTCAACCCATGGTCATCATGCCTGATCACTTTTGATCGAAGGGACCATCTGACCAGTATCCGCCATGGTGGTTCAGCCGCACTGGTTCTCGACCCAATAATTGATGGATTCCACCTCACACGAGTCCTCATGGACGGTGGCAGCAGCCTCAACCCGCTCTATCAGGATACAGTGCGCAAAATGGGCATCAATCCATCAAGGATCAAGCCCACCAAAACTACCTTTAAAGGAGTTATACCAGGTGTAGAGGCCCGTTGCTCGGGCTCAATCACATTGGAGGTCGTCTTCGGATCTCCGGACAACTTCGAAGCAAAGAGTTAATCTCCGATATCGTCCCCTTCCGCAGCGGCTATCACAGACTGCTCGGACGAACCACGTTTGCTCGACTAAATGCGGTGCCACACTATGCTTATCTCAAGCTCAAGATGCCTGGACCACGCGGTGTCATAACAGTCAATGGAAACACAGAGCGCTCCCTCCGTACCGAGGAACACACCGTGGCCCTGGCAGCGGAAGTACAGAGCGGCGTTCTAAGGCAGAACTTTAATTCAGCGGCCAAGCTCCCGGACACTGTCAAACGAGTTCGGACTACTCCGCAGCATGATAGTCCGGCTCGTCAGGAGTTAGACTAGCAATTCTACCTCCGTCTCAGCCCCGAACAAGTGGCAGCATACGTAGCACGCGTACATAATTACACGCTAAAAATACCATGGGCAGAGACGGAGGCATAACCAGACTGTGGTCCACAATACAGCTCGACCTTCCCGGGACACACATACTCTTACTTTTTATCCTTTTCGGGTTTTCTTTTCCACAGGCCTATCTCGACGGCCTGATAATCGGTCCTTTCGAAGGATGGATATACCAAGGTGGCAAGTGATACATCTCCAACGTATCTATAATTTTGGATTGTTCCATGCTATTATATTATCTGTTTTGGATGTTTATGGGCTTTATTAGACACTTTTATATTATTTTTGGGACTAACCTATTAACCCAGAGCCCAGTGCCAGTTTCTGTTTTTTTCCTTGTTTTAGAATATCGCAGAAAAGGAAAATCAAACGGAGTCCAATTGACTTGAAACTTCACAGAACTTATTTTTGGATCAGAAGAAGCCCAAAAGATTTGGAGTGCACGTCAGGGGATCAACGAGGAGGCCACGAGGCAGGGGGCGCGCCCACCCCCCTGGGCGCGCCCTCCACCATCGTGGGCCCCTCGTGCCCCCCTGACGTACTTATTCCACCTATATATCTCCATATAACCTAAAATGATGGCAGAGCACAATAGATCAGGAGTTCTGCCGCCAGAAGCCTCCGTAGCCACCGAAAACCAATCTAGACCTGTTTCGGCACCCTTCCGGAGGGGGCAATCCCTCTCCGATGGATATCTTCATCATCCCGGTGCTCTCCATGATGAGGAGAGAGTAGTTCTCCCTCGGGGCTGAGGGTATGTACCAGTAGCTATGTGTTTGATATCTCTCTCTCTCTCGTGTTCTTGAGGTGGTACGATCTTGATGTATCACGAGCTTTGCTATTATAGTTGGATGCTATGATGTTTCTTCCCTCCTCTACTCTCTTGTAATGGATTGAGTTTTCCCTTTGAAGTTATCTTATCGGATTGAGTCTTTAAAGATTTGAGAACACTTGATGTATGTCTTGCCGTGCGTATCTGTGCTGACAATGGGATACCACGTGATTCACTTGACGTATGTTTTGGTGATCAACTTGCGGGTTCCGCCCATGAACCTATGCATAGGGGTTGGCACACGTTTTCGTCATGATTCTCCGGTAGGAACATTGGGGCACTCTTTGAGGTTCTATGTGTTGGTTGAATAGACGAATCTGAGACTGTGTGATGCATATCCTATAATCATACCCACAGATACTTCAGGTGACATTGGAGTATCTAGGTGACATTAGGGTTTTGGTTGATTTGTGTCTTAAGGTGTTATTCTAGTACGAACTCTAGGGCTGTTTGTGACACTTATAGGAATAGCCCAACGGATTGATTGGAAAGAATAACTTTGAGGTGGTTTTGTACCCTACCATAATCTCTTCGTTCGTTCTCCACTATGATTGACTTTGGAGTGACTCTTTGTTGCATGTTGAGGGATAGTTATGTGATCCAATTATGTTATTATTGTTGAGGGAACTTGCACTAGTGAAAGTATGAACCCTAGGCCTTGTTTCCTAGCATTGCAATACCGTTTACGCTCACTTTTATCATTAGTTACCTTGCTGTTTTTATATTTTCAGATTACAAAAACCTTTATCTATTATCCATATACCACTTGTACCACCATCTCTTCACCGAACTAGTGCACCTATACAGTTTACCATTGTATTGGGTGTGTTGGGGACACAAGAGACTCTTTGTTATTTGATTGCAGGGTTGCTTGAGAGAGACCATCTTCATCCTACGCCTCCTACGGATTGATAGACCTTAGGTCATCCACTTGAGGGAAATTTGCTACTGTCCTACAAACCTCTGCACTTGGAGGCCCAACAACGTCTACAAGAAGAAGGTTGTGTAGTAGACATCAAGCTCTTTTCTGGCGCCGTTGCCGGGGAGGTGATTGCTTGAAGGTATATCTTTAGATCTTGCAATCGAGTCTTTTTGTTTCTTGTTTTAGCACTAGTTTAGTTTATAAAAGAAAATTACAAAAAAATGGAATTAAGTTTGCCTCATACGCTTCATCTTTTTAATATCTTTCGTGAGTATGATGGAAAGGAAAATTGTGCCAAAGTGTTAGAAGAAGAATGCATTAAAATGTTTGGCACTAAATCTTTGAATGATGAGCATGATTGCAATGTTGTTAGTATGAACTCTTTGAATATACATAGTACTAATGATGATTGCACTAGTTATGATGAAAATGTCTCCTATAAACATGTCAATTTTTGTGGAGTGCATTGGGTTTGCAAGTACACACCAAATAGGGAAGATAGATATTGCAAGAGGCATAAGCATTTAGAAACTAAATTGTTGCAAGAAAGGCTAGATGTTTGTGCTGAAAATTTAAATTTTCTTAGCCATACTTGTGAACTTTGCAATGAACATGACCATTTCAGTACCCAATGCAAATTGTTTCATGATCGTATCGTGTCCAAAAATTGTGATGACTTGATTTCCCTTGCACATGATAATGAACTTAGTTTTCTCTTGGGTTATGAAGAAATGAAACGAATAACTAAGGATATTCCAAAATTTGCCCTTGATAGAGTTCTTCATTTTGATATAGAGAAGATTTATATGTATTGTGCGGTGAATTGCATTGAAAATCCTTATATTGCCAATTACATAAAGAAAAGAAAACAAATAGAAGATGAAGAGAATACTAATGAAAGGGAAGAGACTTCCCAATACCCTCCTATTATTTCTTATGATGAATCAGGTAACGAGGAGGAGCCTCCTATTCAACCAATCTCATTAATAAGGAGCTCCAAAAAGAGGATTGAACCCACACATGATGTGGTGAAGAAGAAGAAAAGGAAAAGGAAGAGAGGTAAAAAGATATCTCCCCCAAATAATGCTGCTCCTATTACTATTGTGCCTCATGAAAATATAATTGTGGAAGATAATGATACTTCTTATGATATTGAAAATCTTTTTGGCACGTTCTTGGAAGAATATGATAATTGCTATACTATTGGTGCTATCCATACTATTAATGATCAGAGTGATTATGCTTATGATATGAAAAGGCCCAAGCTTGGGGATGCTGTGTTTGATGAATATGATGTTTTCGAGAATATATTTGCTGCAATTAATGTTTGTCCCAAGCTTGGGGATGCTACGCTTAATGAAGATGATATTTTTAGTCTCCCAAGTTTTGATATGCAAATTTATAATGATGATAGCATGCCTCGTACTTATGATAATTATTGTGATGATACATATGCTATAAAAAGTAGTGATGATTATATTTATAAAACTTTTCATGATTATGATTACCCTTTTTCCGAACATTACTCTTTTAATGTGGAAACAATTTATAGTATTCAAGTCTCTTATGATACTCCCACTATTCCGAATGAGAAGAATTTTGCTTATGTGGAGAGTAATAAATTTTCTATGCTTATAGATAATGAAAAGAATACTTTAGGTGCTGGTTATATTGTTGAATTCATTCATGATGCTACTGAAAATTATTATGAGGGAGGAATATATGCTTGTAGGAATTGCAATAATATCAAGTTTCCTCTCTATGTGCTTAAAATTTTGAAGTTATGCTTGTTTTACCTTCCAATGCAAGTTGATTCTTGTTCTCATAAGTTGTTTGCTCACAAAATCCCTATGCATAGGAAGTGTATTAGACTTAAATGGGCTAGTCATATTCTTCATGATGCTTTCTTTATGTTTCAATTCTTATCTTTTATGTGAGCATCATTAAAATCATCATGAGCGCTTGTTGGGAGGAAACCCAACTTTATTCTTGTTCTTTACTTTTTGCTCCTGTTTAGTAATAAATAATTCATCTAGCCTCTGTTTAGATGTGGTTTTATGCTTTTAAGTAGTGTTTGTGCCAAGTATAACCTTTGGGAAGACTTGGGGAAAAGTCTTTGCAATCATGCTGTAAAAGACAGAAACTTTAGCGCTCACGAGAATTGCTGCCATTTTTATTTGGAGAGTGCTATTTAGTTAATTCTTTTTGAAGATGATTAATAGAAAAATTACTCAGGTCCAAAAATTTATTTTAGAATTGTTGGGGTTCCAGAAGTATACGTTTGATCCAGATTACTACATAGTGTTCTGTTTTTGACAGATTCTGTTTTCGATGTGTTGTTTGCTTATTTTGACGAATCTATGGCTAGTAAAAGAGTTTATAAACCATAGAGAAGTTGGAATACAGTAGGTTTAACACCAATATAAATAAATAATGAGTTCACAACAGTACCTAAGTGGTGATTTATTTTCTTATACTAACGGAGCTTACGAGTTTTCTGTTAAGTTTTGTGTTGTGAAGTTTTCAAGTTTTGCGTAAAGATTCGATGGACTATGGAATAAGGAGTGGCAAGAGCCTAATCTTGGGGATGCCCAAGGCACTTCAAGGTAATATTCAAGTACAACCAAGAGCCTAAGCTTGGGGATGCCCCGGAAGGCATCCCCTCTTTCATCTTCGTTCATCGGTAACTTTACTTGGAGCTATATTTTTATTTACCACATGATATGTGTTTTGCTTGGAGCGTCATTTTATTTTATTTTGTTTTTCTTGCTGTTTGAATAAAATACCAAGATCTTAAATTATTAAATGTTAGAGAGTCTTCACATAGTTGCATAATTATTGGACTACTCATTGATCTTCACTTATATTTTTCGGAGTAGTTTGTTGTTGCTCTAGTGCTTCACTTACATCTTTTTAGAGCACGGTGGTGGTTTTATTTATAGAAATTAATGAGCTCTCATGCTTCACTTATATCATTTTGAGAGTCTTTAAAACAGCATGGTAGTTTGCTTTGGTTATGAAGCTAGTCCTAATATGATGGGCATCCAAGAGGGATATAATAAAAACTTTCATATAAAGTGCATTGAATACTATGAGAAGTTTGATACTTGATGATTGTTTTGAGATATGGAGATGGTAATATTAGAGTCATGCTAGTGAGTAGTTGTGAATTTGATAAATACTTGTGTTAAAGTTTGTGAATCCCGTAGCATGCACGTATGGTGAACCGTTATGTGATGAAGTCGGAGCATGATTTATTTATTGATTGTCTTCCTTATGAGTGGCGGTCGGGGACTAGCGATGGTATTTTCCTACCAATCTATCCCCCTAGGAGCATGCCGTAGTACTTTGTTTTGATAGCTAATAGATTTTTGCAATAAGTATGTGAGTTCTTTATTACTAATGTTGAGTCCATGGATCATACACACTCTCACCCTTCCACCATTGCTAGCCTCTCTAGTACCGCGCAACTTTCGCCGGTACCATAAACCCACCATATACCTTCCTCAAAACAGCCACCATACCTACCTATTATGGCATTTCCATAGCCATTCCGAGATATATTGCCATGCAACTTTCCACCGTTCGGTTTATTATGACACGTTTCATCATTGTCATATTGCTTTGCATGATCATGTAGTTGACATCGTATTTGTGGCAAAGCCAACATTCATAATTCTTCCATACATGTCACTCTTGATTCATTGCACATCCCGGTACACGGCCGGAGGCATTCATATAGTCATATTTTGTTCTAAGTATCGAGTTGTAATTCTACATTTGTAAGTAAATAAAAGTGTGATGATCATCATTATTAGAGCATTGTCCCAGTGAGGAAAGGATGATGGAGACTATGATTCCCCCATAAGTCGGGATGAGACTCCGGACGAAAAATAAAAAAAGAGAAAAAACAAAGGCCATAAAAAAGAGAAAAGACCCAAATAAAAAAATAAAAAATAAAAAATAAAAAAATGAGAGAAAAAGAGAGAAGGGGCAATGCTACTATCCTTTTACCACACTTGTGCTTCAAAGTAGCACCATGATCTTCATGATAGAGAGTCTCCTATGTTGTCACTTTCATATACTAGTGGGAATTTTTCATTATAGAACTTGGCTTGTATATTCCAATGATGGGCTTCCTCAAAATGCCCTAGGTCTTCGTGAGCAAGCGAGTTGGATGCACACCCACTAGTTTCTATTGTTGAGCTTTCATACACTTATAGCTCTAGTGCATCCGTTGCATGGCAATCCCTACTCACTCACATTGATATCTATTAATGGGCATCTCCATAGCCCGTTGATACGCCTAGTCGATGTGAGACTATCTTCTCCTTTTTGTCTTCTCCACAACCACCATTCTATTCCACCTATAGTGCTATGTCCATGGCTCACGCTCATGTATTGCGTGAAGATTGAAAAAGTTTGAGAACATCAAAAGTATGAAACAATTGCTTGGATTTTCATCGGGGTTGTGCATGATTTAAATACTTTGTGTGGTGAAGATGGAGCATAGCCAGACTATATGATCTTGTAGGGATAGCTTTCTTTGGCCATGTTATTCTCAGAAGACATGATTACTTTATTAGTATGCTTGAAGTATTATTATTTTTTTGTCAATATTAAACTTTTGTCTTGAATCTTATGGATCTGAATATTCTTGCCACAATAAAGAGAACTACATGGATAAATATGTTAGGTAGCATTCCACATCAAAAATTCTGTTTTTATCATTTACCTACTCGAGGACGAGCATGAATTAAGCTTGGGGATGCTGATACGTCTCCAACGTATCTATATTTTTTGATTGTTCCATGCTCTTATATTATCTGTTTTGGATGTTTATGGGCTTTATTAGACACTTTTATATTATTTTTGGGACTAACCTATTAACCCAGAGCCCAGTGCCAGTTTCTGTTTTTTCCTTGTTTTAGAATATCGTAGAAAAGGAAAATCAAATGGAGTCCAATTGACCTGAAACTTCACGGAACTTATTTTTGGATCAGAAGAAGCCTAGAAGACTTGGAGTGCACGTCA
Organism: Triticum dicoccoides; assembly: GCF_002162155.2. Lineage (NCBI taxonomy): Eukaryota > Viridiplantae > Streptophyta > Magnoliopsida > Poales > Poaceae > Triticum > Triticum dicoccoides. Next base: position 97,669,173 of record NC_041388.1, read on the forward strand.
GGGGATCAACGAGGAGGCCACGAGGCAGGGGGCGCGCCCACCCCCCTGGGCGCGCCCTCCACCCTCGTGGGCCCCTCGTGCCCCCCCTGGCGTACTTCTTCCGCCTATATATCTCCATATACCCTAAAACAACGGGAGAGCACAATAGATCGGGAGTTCCGCTGCCAGAAGCCTCTGTAGCCACCGAAAACCAATCTAGACCCGTTCGGCACCCTGCCGGAGGGGCAATCCCTCTCCGGTGGCTATCTTCATCATCCCGGTGCTCTCCATGACGAGGAGGGAGTTGTTCTCCCTCGGGTATGTACCAGTAGCTTTGTGTTTGATCTCTCTCTCTCTCTCTCGTGTTCTTGAGGTGGTACGATCTTGATGTATCGCGAGCCTTGCTATTATAGTTGGATCCTATGATGTTTCTTCCCCCCTCTACTCTCTTGTAATGGATTGAGTTTTCCCTTTGAAGTTATCTTATCGGATTGAGTCTTTAAAGATTTGAGAACACTTGATGTATGTCTTGCCGTGCGTATCTGTGGTGACAATGGGATACCACGTGATTCACTTGATGTATGTTTTGGTGATCAACTTGCGGGTTCCGCCGATGGACCTATGCATAGGGGTTGGCACACGTTTTCATCGTGATTCTCCGGTAGGAACTTTGGGGCACTCTTTGAGGTTCTATGTGTTGGTTGAATAGATCAATCAGAGATTGTGTGATGCATATAGTATAATCATACCCACGGATACTTGAGGTGACATTGGAGTATCTAGGTGACATTAGGGTTTTGGTTGATTTGTGTCTTAAGGTGTTATTCTAGTACGAACTCTAGGGCTGTTTGTGACGCTTATAGGAATAGCCCAACGGATTGATTGGAAAGAATAACTTTGAGGTGGTTTCGTACCCTACCATAATCTCTTCGTTCGTTCTCCGCTAATAGTGACTTTGGAGTGACTCTTTGTTGCATGTTGAGGGATAGTTATGTGATCCAATTATGTTATTATTGTTGAGGGAACTTGCACTAGTGAAAGTATGAACCCTAGGCCTTGTTTCCTAGCATTGCAATACCGTTTACGCTCGCTTTTATCATTAGTTACCTTGCTGTTTTTATATTTTCAGATTACAAAAACCTTTATCTATTATCTATATACCACTTGTATCACCATCTCTTCGCCGAACTAGTGCACCTATACAATTTACCATTGTATTGGGTGTGTTGGGGACCCAAGAGACTCTTTGTTATTTGGTTGCAGGGTTGCTTGAGAGACCATCTTCATCCTACGCCTCCTACGGATTGATAAACCTTAGGTCATCCACTTGAGGGAAATTTGCTACTGTCCTACAAACCTCTGCACTTGGAGGCCCAACAACGTCTACAAGAAGAAGGTTGTGTACTAGACATCAGTAAGTAGCACAAACGTATGGGGGAATCTCTAGATGTTCTTCTTAACGATCATTCTACCTGTTTTCAGGACCCGTACGCAGCTCCCCCTTGGTCTTGGCATGTTAAATAGCCAATGCTGCTTATCACACTATTTGTACAAATACGCTTTGACGTATTAATCAAAATTATAATGGAAACAATTTGCGGCCCAACTTATGTGGCACTAGCTTACCACTTGATTTTTATTTTGCTATTCTTATTTGCATCTATACACTTTGGTACACCATAATTCGCCAGGGGCTTTATTGCGCCCCATACTATGGCAACAAGTCCGGACACTTTTACAGTATAGTTCAGCCCCCGAATTTAGCATTATATGCATAAGCTCCAAATCATGTCTTTGGTCAATAGTTGGGTTGCCCGGTTCGTGTGCTTACTACCTTACGTTCTACTTTATTGGCTAGGGTAGTAAAGGGAGAACTAATGCGATTGTGTCCTAGTTTATCTGGATGAGCACCTCAGTAGAGAAAGCCGAAAACTGACTGTCATGATGTGGCGTGAGCCGATCAGCTCTTCGGAGGTTAAAATCTCTTGCGATTTTTTCCGCATTATGTGACGGATCGGCCTTCACCCGATCAGGTGTCTACAACACCCTAGTTCGGACTAACGAATACTAGGGGATGCGCCTACATTTCTATTGTCAAACTCCTATGGCTAAGTGAGGGTGATAAAGCCACATTGTCCGATTGCCTGGTTCATTGCGCTAAACAGCTCCTTTAAGGACCAATTTCTTGGATCAAGAGTGTTTAGATTCCATCCCGAACACCCCCGTACTACCTACGTGGGGGCTGAAGCCGACGACTGTCCAACTCTCAGATTTAATAAAAACGGCCACACAGGAGGTAAGATTATAAAATAAACAGCAATCATTATATTACACATCAGTCTTGTTTTCATCATACAGGGTAGGATAACATGAAGGTACTCATTCAAAGATAATGTCTTTTGAGCGCTGCCCTCTACAATGCGGGATCCCTTGAGGACACAATTAAAATACCGCTCCGGCGTGCGGTGCTCCACTACAAAAAATACACTTCCATGATGATACATGTTTGTCACAGTAGGTCACGTTTTCTGTCATGCATGTACATCCATGACAAATTTATGACGGAATCAAGATAGTCATACCTGTGCTGTCGTAGAAGTGTTCCATGACATTACCAAAATTATCATCATGGAAGTGTCCACTTCCATGACGATAAATCCCGCGTCACAGAAGTGCTTTCGTCAAGGATGACCGACACGTGGCATCCACCGTAATGGAACGCCGGTTAGCTATCGGGTCCAGTTTTGGATCCGATAACCCGTTAACAACCCCGACCAATGGGGATTTTCCACGTGTAAAATCATCATTGGCTGGAGGAAACACGTGTCGGCTCACCGTTGGGACAGATGTCATCCACTCATTGGACCCAAAGCGCCTATGATACGTCGACACATGGCCCGACCCAACAGAGGCCCATTCCTGTGAAAAGGCCGGCCCACGTCAAGCCTGTTAACGGCCTATTCGCATATAGCCCATTTACAGCCCGCTAACCCAGGGCCTGTTTACGGCCTATCCGAATTAGGCCCACTAGCGTCATTTGGGCCATCCAATATAATTCCAGCCCGTTTTAACTTCCAGCCCATGTATGGCCCATGACGTCTTTTGGCCCATATCAGGCCCTTAGTAACCCTCGTCCCATTAACGGCCCGTGGTAAAACTGGCCCGTAATGAACAGTGTATCACTTCATACCCATTAACGGCACATTATTTTGTTGGGCCGTTTCTAGCCCATGTTATCTTTCGGCCTTCTCAGGGCCCATTTATTCTTGGGCTCATTTCCAGCATTCGTTTACTTTCGGCCCGTTACTGTCATTTACTGCTTGTGGGCCAAATACAGCCCGTGGTTACAGTCGGCCCGTTAATACGTTGGGCCGTTTTCATAGCGTCATCAAATACGTCCAATTAACGACGACCCGTTATGGTCGGCCCATGAACGGACGATTTCAACTCTAGCCCGTTTACAACCATAATGTGGTCTGTTATTGGCCCATGTTTGGCCAACCGATCATACGGCCCGTAGAAGGCCCATTGAAGATACGGCTCGTAGAAGGCCCATTGTGTCTACAACCCGTAGAAGGCCATTGTTTCTATGACCCTTAGAAGGCCCATTGTTTCTACGGCCCGTAGGAGGCCCATGTTAACTACAGTAAATATGTAGCCCATTGTTAATGTGGCCTAGTTTTAAAAAATAGGCTATTGCGGCCACTAGCAAACCGCGGAAAAAGAACTGCACTGACTACAAGAAAACAAATAAACAAGACAACGGAAATAAATAAGCAACCAACTTACGCTAGGCTATCATGGCTATTACACATATTACATCCACTGGGCATCAAAGTTCGCCATAAGTGCAAATATAGGGAATAAAGCACCATATAAACGCTGCAGCAAAACAAGTCCAGAACTGAAACCATTTCAGAAGAGCTCAAGAAACAATATCCTGGGTACCCATAATGCTCGCAAGATGCTTAGCAAGCTTATTAACTTTCTCTTGTTTGGAGCTTAAATCCTCCAGCACTTGCTGTTGCACCAGAATGTAGCGACCCGACCTCAGACGGTCAAGCCTCTGTGTATCTGTGCCATCCCTGGATCGGTATGCTGGCACACACAGTACATCAATGTATATATCAAAGTGCAATCACATGTACAAATAACGTAAAACTAATATATACCTCATAAGTCTCAGCGGAAACAAACAATCGGGTGTGGAGTCCCATCAATGCCATCGACAAGTTGAGTGTAGACCGTAACCCTGTATCGTAACTCTTACTCATCGAAGAAATATCTGCAACATGATACGTTGCAGCCGTGTAGGTCAGTACATTGAATGTACCGGCAAGATCACAATAAGAGAAAAACAAATGATAACTATACTATATGCAATATGGCTTTGTGGCTCTGTATCTAAGTTTTGTTTGCATAAAAGCTGGTTTTATTTTCCCTACATCAAAGGATTTAACCGGAGTCTGTACTACGGAGTTTTCTATCATGACATGGTTCCGCCAACCGATGTCTCATAACCAAATCATCATAAGTTGCCCACAATTAATTTAGCAGTCCGGTGTTGAGAGTTCCGAGATAGATCCAAGTCCAGAGGCTCAAATTGTCAGTAAGCGGGGACACGGCTAATCGATTAGGTTTTAACCCTCTGTAGAGGTTTGTACAGTTTACCCGCAAGATTCGATCCCTCTTTTTACGTTCTCGTACTTCAGGTTGTTTGAGAACAAGACGACCGAAACATGGTCTTCCGAAGAGTTCCCCTGACCACTGTCCGGTGCTCATCCAATCCTACCGTAGTTCTACATCTGCTAGCATCATCCCAGCCAGAGTCACCACTAAGGTCAACCAAGCCAGAGCCCATAATAACTTGCGGTTGCACAAGTAAGCTTCCGGGCATGAAGTATTCTTCTGTCTCTTTGAGTCTGGGTGAAGCTTTCCGCAAGATGTCATGGCGCTTCTCCATGCATCCCGGCCAACCACTGGTTTCTCCAAGGTGCCCGTCAACCGTCCTTCACCCAGTAGTGTGTATTGAATTCTTGTCTCGAGTCTCTAAATCTTGAGGAGTCCTGAAGATGCAGTACTTGTCGGTGCCATTATGAAGTTGTCGCCATTAACGTAGAGTCCTCCTTTACACCACTCTCATGCACTCATACCAAACCCCGTCTACTATAGTGTAGCATTAAAACTATGCAATTGTCCCGGGTTTTGGTAACAGGGAGATGGGTTTCTACCTCATGCATTCTACTCAACTACAAGATTCAATAACACTACTGGAGGGATTGTTGAAAGGGTGCTACTACATGCAAATAAACATAGGTATAGAAAACATGGTCAAAGTGAACTTGCCTAGTATTACTTGATGAAGATAATAATGCTCTCGGAATCTTTGATAAACTATTCGTCACTCCGTTGAAAATCTATATAGTCAAACATAGCATTCATATAAGCAAACATACTAGCAAGCAATTCTAACACTCATAATAAACCAACAAATAAATTGCAAAACAACAAGGGACACCAAATAAGAACAAAGGAAAACTACACAACAAAACTACTAAAGAAAACTCTAAGACATATCACGAAACAGTTTTGTCCTCGGCAGAACTTAACAAAGAAAACACTAAACTAATAACTTCAACAGAAAATAAAATTTAAATCAACTAGGTTAACATAAAGTATTTTTCATAAAGTTTTAATAGCAAAAAGAAACAAATAAAAAGCTTTTATGAAACACTAACTATGACCTAAACAAGTTTTCGAACAAAACTAAAGAAAAATAATTTTTTATAATAAAATAAAATTGTCTACTTTTCAATAACAGAAGGCAAACTAAATTTTTGCAAAAAAAATACAAAAAGGTTTATAGTTAAAAACAAATAAATACTAAGGGAAAATAAAAGAACACAAAACTATATAAAACAGTACTATTTTGCCTAAAATCATAACTTAAATTAAACTAAAAATAAAATACTCAACTGGATAGGCAAAAGTCCTAGTGACGAGGAGCAAAAAGAATTAATCAAAAATATTTTATAAAACTCAAACTAGAGCTAAAATAGTGTTTGAATCATATTTGAAGTAATTCAAATTTAAACTACTCAAATTTGAAAACTAAGTATCCAGAAAGAAACTTCAACAAATTTGTGACACAAAGCAAAAAGAATCACTCAATTTGGATCTAGAACCTAAAAGATATAAAGAATCTAAAAACAGAACTATTTTGTTTTTTTAAACAAAAACTAAATAAGAATCAAAACAGGCACATGCTACGTGGCCTACTGCTATTGGGCTAAACCGGTGGGCGATCCGTAACTAAACGGTGCTCGGCCGAAAACTAACTAAACCGCGCACGTACGAAAATAAAAAAACCGGTCGGCTAAACCGATCTGGACTAAACCGTAAAACCATAAATAAAACTGAACTAAAAAAATAAACCTAACTGTTCATCCATCTAATCTATACCGTAGATTTAGAATCGGACAGAGGAGGGGAAGTGGAGAGCCCACTGCGGGGAAGGTCGACGGCGAGTGGCTCGGACGTCGTCGTCGTCGGCGCTCCGATCGTCGGCGGGCTCCGGCGAGGGTACGGGCGGACGCGGCGTTCGACGGCGAGTCCAGCGGTGGTCGAGATGGTGCCGTAGGTGGACGGAGGAGGTCGGCGGCGAGGTCGAGGCAGCGGTAGCGTTCGGGCATCGGCGGTGGTGGCGCTCCGGTGGGTTTCGGGCTCGCGCGAGCGCACGAGGAGGTGCGGAAGAGCGAGGGGGTTACGGTGGTGGTCTCAAGTGGCGGCTAGGTGGTCGGGGTGGTGAGGTAAGGCAACAATGGTGCGGCGGCGGCGCTCGGATCCGGCGAGTAATTGACGAGGCAGGGTTTCTCGGAAGGGCCTTTGGGGCGGAATCGGTCGAGGGAGAGGGGTATTTATAGGGGAAGGGGTGCTTGAAGGAGGGGGCTGATCGAGGAGAGGATCCCGAGGAATTCGGGATTCGGTGGCGGCGGCGTGGTTCTGGCATGGGGAGGAAGAAGATCGCGGGCGAGAGCGATCGGGCAGTGGGGCCCTACGGTCAGCGGCACAGGGGCGAGCGAGAGGGGAGCGGGCGACCGAGGCGAAGGGGCTCCGGGCGTCTGGCGCGGAGCTGGACTAGCAGGCTCGGGCGCGCTGGTGGGCCTGTTGGCCTAGCCGCACGCTGGGGCTTTTTCCTTTTTTTGAATTAAAGCAGAGAGGAAAAAACTAAATATAGAAAAACCTATAGTATTTTTATATAGGATATATATATATATATATATATATATCAAAATTTTCAGAAAAAGAAATCCTAAAAGATGAACCAAACAGTGCTACTCTTGCATTAAAACCCAACAAAAATCATTTGTAAAATACCAAAATGACTTCAAAATTATTTTCTCCTAATTTTCCATTGAAGGGAATCATTTTACCCTTATTTCCATCTATTTAATTTTAGGAGAAAAATAATTTGATTAAAAGTCAAATAACTCCTAAATGGTTTTGAATTTGAATTTCAAACCACTTCCAACTCTATTTCATATAATTTGAAGAAGTCATTTTATCTTCTGAATTTGAAATATGTCCAAATGGAATTCAAACCTTTTCAAAACCTTTTTTCATTATAAATGGAAGAAGTCATGTCTTCTTTACTCTAGGGTTTTGTGTTTGAATTCTTGGAGATAAGGATTCAAGGTGAAAGTTTGGGAAAGTCATTTCATTCCCTCTCATTCAACTTTCAAAAAGTTTTCAAATTCCACTCAATTTCACACAATCAATCACACAACAATCAAACGAACAATCATAAATATTTATTTAATATAACATTCCAAAATTTAGAATTTTGGGATGTTACAAACCTACTGATAACCCACAAGTATAGGGGATCAATTGTAGCCTCTTTCGATAAGTAAGAGTGTCGAACCCAACAAGGAGCTAAAGGTAGAACAAATATTCCCTCAAGTTCTATCGACCACCGATACAACTCTAAGCACACTTGACGTTTGCTTTACCGGAAACAAGTATGAAACTAGAAGTACTTTGTAGATGTTTTTGGGTAAGCTTGCAAGAAAGTAAAGAACACGAAAATAAAAGCTAGGGGCTGTTTAGATAAAGACACAACTAAATTAGTTTTAGTAGAGAGCTTTTGTCAACAAGAAAGTTATTTGTCCCTAGGCAATCGATAACTAGACCGGTAATCATTATTGCAATTTTATTTGAGGGAGAGGTATAAGCTAACATACTTTCTCTACTTGGATCATATGCACTTATGATTGGAACTCTAGCAAGCATCCGCAACTACTAAAGATTCATTAAGGTAAAACCCAACCATAGCATTAAAGCATCAAGTCCCCTTTATCCCATACGCAAACAACCTACTTACTCGGGTCTATGCTTCTCTCACTCACGCCACCCACCATAAGCAAATCATAAGCATATTGCAAACCATACAGCGGGAATCCCTCATGCTTGCGCGACACGGAGAGCACCATAGGACAACACCAATAATAAAACATACAACTCAAACCAATCACAATCATCAAATAGCCATTAGGACAAAACAGATCTACCCAAACATCATAGGACAGCCATACATCATTGGGAAATAATATATAGCATTGAGCACCATGTTTAAGTAGAGATTACAGCGGGTAAGAGAGAGGTTACACCACTGCATAGAGGGGGGAAGATTTAGTGATGATGGCGGTGAAGTTGTTGGTGAAGATGGCGGTGATGGTGATGGCCCCCGGTGGCACTCCGGCGCCACCGGAAGCGAGGGGGAGAGAGCCCCCCTCCTTCTTCTTCTTCCTTGACCTCCTCCCTAGATGGGAGAAGGGTTTCCCCTCTGGTCCTTGGCTCCCATAGCGTGGGAGGGGCGAGAGCCCCTCCGAGGTTTGATCTATCTCTCTGTCTCTCTCTGGTTCTGCGTTCTCTTCTGGCTCTGTTTCACCGTTTCGTATATATATTGAGATCCGTAACTCCGATTGGCCTGAAACCTTTGCCGTGATTTTTTCCGAATATTAGCTTTCTTGCGGCAAAAGAAGAGCGTCAACCGCCTTACGGTGGGCTCACGAGGGTAGGGGGCGCGCCCAGGGGGGCAGGCGCGCCCCCTGCCTCGTGACCACCTCGGGCACTGGATCGCGTTGATTTTCCTTCCAAATTTTCCATATTTTCCAAAAATAAGCTCCATCTGTTTTTATCCCGTTTGGACTCTGTTTGATATGGATATTCTGCGAAACAAAAAACATGCAACAGACAGGAACTGGCACTGGGCACTGGATCAATATGTTAGTCCCAAAAATAATATAAAAATTTACCAAAAAGTATATGAAAGTTGAATAATATTGGCATGGAACAATCAAAAATTATAGATACGACGGAGACGTATCTGCATCCCCAAGCTTAATTCCTGCTCGTCCTCGAGTAGGTAAATGATAAAAAAGATAATTTTTGATGTGGAATGCTACCTAGCATAATCTTGATCATCTGTCTAATCATGGCATGAATATTAAGACATGAGTGATTCAAAGCAATAATCTATCCTTTGACATAAAAATAATAATACTTCAAGCATACCAACCAAGCAATTATGTCTTATTGAAATAACATAGCCAAAGAAATCTCATCCCTACAAAATCATATAGTCTGGCTATGCTCCATCTTCACCACATAAAGCATTCACATCATGCACAACCCCGATGACAAGCCAAGCAAATTTTTCATACTTTTGACGTTCTCAAACCTTTTCAACTTTCACGCAATACATGAGCGCGAGCCATGGACATAGCACTAGAGGTGGAATAGAATATGATGATGGGGGTTATGTGGGGAAGACAAAAAGGAGAAAGTCTCACATCAATGCGGATAATCAACGGGCTATGGAGATGCCCATCAATTGATGTCAATGTGAGGAGTAGGGATTGCCATGCAACGGATGCACTAGAGCTATAAGTATATGAAAGCTCAAACTGAAACTAAGTGGGTGTGCATCCAACTTGCTTGCTCATGAAGACCTAGGGCATTTGAGGAAGCCCATCGTTGGAATATACAAGCCAAGTTCTTTAATGAAAATTCCCACTAGTATATGAAAGTGATAACTCAAGAGACTCTCTATATGAAGAACATGGTGCTACTTTGAAGCCCAAGTGTGGTAAAAGGATAGTAACATTGCCCCTTTTTCTCATTTTTTGCGGGCTTCTTTGGCCCCTTTTTTGATTTAGGCTTCTTTCGCCTCTCTTTTTTTTGGGGGGGGGGGCAATGCTCTAATAATGATGATCACCAAACTTTTATTTACTTACAACTCGATATTACAACTCGATATCTGGAACAAAGATATGACTCTATATGAATGCCTCCGGCGGTGTACCGGGATGTACAATGATCTAGCGTAGCAATGACATCAAAAAAACGGACAAGCCATGAAAACATCATGCTAGCTATCTTACGATCATGCAAAGCAATATGACAATAAATGCTCAAGTCATGTATATGATGATGATGGAAGTTGCATGTCAATATATCTCAGAATGACTATGGAAATGCCATGATAGGTAGGTATGGTGGCTGTTTTGAGGAAAATATAAGGAGGTTTATGTGTGACAGAGCGTATCATATCACGGGGTTTGGATGCACCGGCGAAGTTTGCACCAACTCTCAAGGTGAGAAAGGGCAATGCACGGTACCGAAGAGGCTAGCAATGATGGAAGGGTGAGAGTGCGTATAATCCATGGACTTAACATTAGTCATAAAGAACTCACTTACTTATTGCAAAAATCTATTAGTCATCGAAACAAAGTACTACACGCATGCTCCTAGGGGGATAGATTGGTAGGAAAAGACCATCGCTCATCCCCGACCGCCACTCATAAGGAAGACAATCAATAAACACCTCATGCTCCGACTTCGTTACATAACGGTTCACCATACGTGCATGCTATGGGACTTGCAAACCTTAACACAAGTATTTCTCAATTTCACAATTACTCAACTAGCACGACTCTAATATCACCATCTTTATATCGCAAAACTATTGCAAGGAATCAAACATATCATATTTAGCGATCTACAAGTTTTATGTAGGATTTTATGACTAACCATGTGAATGACCAGTTCCTGTCATATCTCTAAATAGATACAAGTGAAGCAAGAGAGTTTAATTCTTTCTACAAAAGATATGCCCACGCTCTAACAAATATAAGTGAAGCAAAAGAGCATTCTACAAATGGCGGTTGTCTATGTAAAGAGAAACAGGCAATCCAAACTTCAAATGATATAAGTGAAGCACATGAAGCATTCTATAAAGCCATACTCAAAAAATATAAGTGAAGTGCAAAGAGCATTCTATAAATCAACCAAGGACTATCTCATACCAGAATGGTGCATAAAAAGAAAAATAAAAACCTAAATGCAAAAGACGCTCCAAGACTTGCACATATCGCATGAACGAAACGAATCCGAAAACATACCGATACTTGTTGAAGAAAGAGGGGATGCCTCCCCAGCATCCCCAAGCTTAGATGCTTGAGTATCCTTGAATATTTACTTGGGGTTCCTCGGTCATCCCCAAGCTTGAGCTCTTGCCTCTCTTCCTTCTTCTCACATCGAAACCTTCTCGATCATCGAACACTTCATCCACACAAAACTTCAATAGAAAACTTGGTAAGATCCGTTAGTATAATAAAGCAAATCACTACTCTAGGTACTGTTGCAAACCAATTCATATTTTGTTTTTGCATTGTGTCTACTGTAATATAACTTTTTCGTGGCTTAATCCACTAATATAAATTGATAGTTTCATCAAAACAAGCAAACTATGCATCAAAAACAGAATCTGTCTAAAACAGAACAGTCTGTAATAATCTAAACATTCACCATACTTATGATACTTGAAAAATTCTACAAAAAATAGGAAAAATAAAAAATTTGTATTGGAATACATTGCAAAAAGAATCATAACCATTTGACGTTCCAGCTAAAAACGTAAAATTGCGCACTACAGCCAAAGTTTCTCTCCTGCACTGTACAAACTATCAAGCAAATGTAAACATCCTAAAGGCAAACCTTGGCACATTATTTTTATATTTAAACTTTATAAAAGCACACAACAGAAATAAATGACTCTCTAAAACTTCTGAGTTGTCTCCCTGGCAGCACTTTCTTTAAAGCCATTAAGCTAGGCATATAGTGCTCAAGTAGTGAATCCACCCGGATCCCAAGGTATATCAAAGCCAATTTTAATTAGCAATGATTTGTAATTTAGGAGTGAGCACAAAGTAACATATATCATGTAATGACGAAGTTTAACTCTCTTTCTATGCATCGGCATGTCATAAAAGAACAATTCATGCACACCTAGTAAAGGCCAATGCATAGTATAAACAGTTTCTTGCAATTTTATCGTATTGGAAACATAGAGAGGTGGAGATATAGTTCCTCTCTCATAATAATTGCAAATAGGAGCAGCAAGCACATGCATATTATATCTATCAAAATCATCATGTGCAACGGTAAAAGGCAACCCATAAATATAATCCTTAATAAAAGCAAACTTCTCCGATATAGTGTAGTCGGGAGAATTCAAAAAGATAATAGGACTATCATGCGTGGGTGCAATAGCAACAATTTCATGTTTAACATAAGGAACTATAGCAAGTTCATCTCCATAAGCATAATTCATATTGGCATCTTGGCCACAAGCATAGCAAGCATCATCAAAAAGGGATATTTCAAAAGAATCAACAGGATCATAACAATCATCATAGCAATCATCCTCCGGTAAGCACGAAGGAAAATTAAACAATGTATGAGTTGAAGAGTTACTCTCATTAGAAGGTGGACACGGGTATCTAATCCGCTCTTCCTCCTTTTGTTCTTCGCTCTCCTCATCATCTTTTTCATCCAATGAGCTCACAGTTTCATCAATTTCTTCTTCCATAGACTCCTGCAAAATATTAGTCTCTTCTTGGACAGCGGAGTAGTACTCAATATATGGTTCAACATAGGCATTAGAAGCATAATTATCATAGCAATACTTAAATATGGCAAAATTTTCATATTTGTAAAGAGTAGCATCATACTTTTCAATCAAAGAAGCAATTTCATAAGCACCCTTAAAAGCAACAAATTCTTCAATTTGTTGAACATCATAGTAATTATAAACACCCTTAGCATACGAAGATATGATTCCATTATCACTAAACTCTCATTGATAGGGAAGGTGTTTCTTAGGGTTTTCAGAGCAACAAGTAAAATCATAAATTTCACATAAATTCCAAGCATAGCATTGCAAACGACGAATTTGACCCAATATAATTTTCCCTTTTTCAGATATTCGGTGTCGCACATAACAAGCATGCTCATCTAAAGATTTGCCCTCAACTAAGCTAGTAGGGGTTTCCGCACGAGCACATAGGGATTGAAGATGATCCAAGTAATAAGCTTCAGTAGTGTGACAGATTTTGAGTGGTTCTTCAACCATTGGTTCAGTAGGTACAACTAATTTTTTTGGTATTTTGCGTTTCCTACCCATAACTAAAGATACAAAACAACTAAGAATAGCAAATAAAAATTACTTAGTGATAAAGCAAACAAGCACACACGAGAATATTCACCCCACGCTATTGCTCCCCGGCAATGGCGCCAGAAAAAGGTTTGGATAACCCACAAGTATAGGGGATCAATTGTAGCCTCTTTCGATAAGTAAGAGTGTCGAACCCAACGAGGAGCTAAAGGTAGAACAAATATTCCCTCAAGTTCTATCGACCACCGATACAACTCTACGCACACTTGACGTTCGCTTTACCGGAAACAAGTATGAAACTAGAAGTACTTTGTAGGTGTTTTTGGGTAAGCTTGCAAGAAAGTAAAGAACACGAAAATAAAAGCTAGGGGCTGTTTAGATAAAGACACAACTAAATTAGTTTTAGTAGAGAGGTTTTGTCAACAAGAAAGTTATTTGTCCCTAGGCAATCGATAACTAGACCGGTAATCATTATTGCAATTTTATTTGAGGGAGAGGCATAAGCTAACATACTTTCTCTACTTGGATCATATGCACTTATGATTGGAACTCTAGCAAGCATCCGCAACTACTAAAGATTCATTAAGGTAAAACCCAACCATAGCATTAAAGCATCAAGTCCCCTTTATCCCATACGCAAACAACCTACTTACTCGGGTCTGTGCTTCTGTCACTCACGCCACCCACCATAAGCAAATCATAAGCATATTGCAAACCCTACAGCGGGAATCCCTCATGCTTGCACGACACGGAGAGCACCATAGGACAACACCAATAATAAAACATACAACTCAAACCAATCACGATCATCAAATAGCCATTAGGACAAAACAGATCTACTCAAACATCATAGGATAGCCATACATCATTGGGAAATAATATATAGCGTTGAGCACCATGTTTAAGTAGAGATTACAGCGGTTAAGAGAGAGGTTACACTGCTGCATAGAGGGGGGAAGAGTTGGTGATGATGGCGGTGAAGTTGTTGGTGAAGATGGCGGTGATGGTGATGGCCCCCGGTGGCACTCCGGCGCCACCGGAAGAGAGGGGGAGAGAGCCCCCCTCCTTCTTCTTCTTCTTCCTTGACCTCCTCCCTAGATGGGAGAAGGGTTTCCCCTCTAGTCCTTGGCTCCCATGGCGTGGGAGGGGCGAGAGCCCCTCCGAGATTGGATCTATCTCTCTGTCTCTCTCTGGTTCTGCGTTCTCTTCTGGCTTTGTTTCACCGTTTCATATATATATGGAGATCCGTAACTCCGATTGGCCTGAAACCTTCACCGTGATTTTTTTCTGAATATTAGCTTTCTTGCGGCAAAAGAAGAGCGTCAACCGCCTTACGGTGGGCTCACGAGGGTAGGGGGAGCGCCCAGGGGGGCAGGCGCGCCCCCTACCTCGTGACCACCTCAGGCACTAGATCGCATTGATTTTCCTTCCAAATTTTCCATATTTTCCAAAAATAAGCTCCATCCGTTTTTATCCCGTTTGGACTCCGTTTGATATGGATATTCTGCGAAACCAAAAACATGCAATAGACAGGAACTGGCACTGGGCACTGGATCAATATGTTAGTCCCAAAAATAATATAAAAAGTTGCCAAAAAGTATATGAAAGTTGAATAATATTGGCATGGAACAATAAAAAATTATAGATACGACGGAGACATGTCACCTACCACACTTAAAATGAATCTCGTCCTCGAGATTCGAAGAGGCTAGAAAGAAAAGGTTAGGGTTTGGGGGTCTTCCAGCAAATATTTTGGTCGGAAGGGTCTAGTGTGCTACCACACTTAAAAATCATGGGTATGGTTCCGACAAAACTCATGTACTCCATCCTTTTGTGTTGCTGGTGTCAGTGTTCTCATATACTCCGGAATAGCTCTTTCACAGGGTGCTCTTCCGGTCGGGGCATAACCTTTTCCTCAAACACGTGTCCTTTCATCCTGGTGACGTTCTTCCGAGACTAGGTCTTCTTAGCTGACTGGTCTGTCGCCAATACTAAATAACTATCGAAATTCTCATGGTGGTCAACCATGTATGGTTTCTTCTATAGAAAAATGGGTTTGGTTGAATCTCACCGTATATCCTACGATTGGCAACAGGTGCCTGGTACATGGATCAGTCATCCTACCATTCTATGGTTTTGGCTTATCATGTCGACACTCTTCTAGGGTTTTCAAGGCTTTCTGATTTTCCATCAACATATGATAGTTCATGATAGAAGTCTCCGGTATGGGGCCCAATCCATCCCGTACTTGAACCATTACTACATATGCAGACATCGAATCACGTATTCTAACACTTGGGCATACTCACAAGCATTGCAGAATTTCTCTTGTCAACAAACTGAGTTCGAATAAATCCATTGTTTCTGCAAGCTAAACGAGACATCTAACGTTTCTTCACAACCCTCGGGTTTTCGTATCCTCCTAAAAATGTTAACTCATAGTTTTCTTCCAAAATATCTTCCCTCAGCAAGAGTGTGCTTGGTTCTTATTAACTCCTGGGCCTCTGGGTTATGGCCCACTTCAACTCTTGTACAAATTTAACCCATTCTTTTGAGGATTATCATCTCCTTTAAATCCAATAGTACTTCTTCCTTCATACCCTTTGTGATGACGATCATACAAAACTCCAATTTATTTGTTCCAGCTCCCTTCTATGGACCGTCATGAATAACACATTTCTTTCTTCATTGATCCTGTGGCTTTACGGAGTACTACAACACCAAAAAAATGCACTAGTTTATCCATAAATCATATTATTTTCATATCAAATCTTTTATTACACCCTTAACCATTTTTCATAAATCTAAATTCCAAAAAGTACTTTATTACAAATGTTGCCACCCACATGGCTTGGTATGGTTAGGCATTACGTCCAACTTTATTAATCTTTTCTCCTTGAGGATTCTTCAGTCCCACTGGAATTGTGCGACATGCGCCTTGAAATCTTCAATCTTCTGTTTCATCGTGGTGGCCTTGAGCTTCATCTCCATCATCTCTGCATGCACTTCTCTTAGGTATTCCTGAGTATAACGGAGTCTTGCTTCAAGTATTTCTCCGATCTGGTGTATGGCTTCCATGGCTGCTTCACGAACAGCGTCGAAGAAAGTTGCTTGTGGTACACGTGAGATGAAAAAGTACTGTCCCATCGTCTTTGGGCAAACTCCTTTCATACGGTGGAGGTGTACCTCCACATACCAAAGTTCCACTCCCTTTCGCATGAAGGGGTAGCCTTTGTAGACTGCATATCCTTCAAGGTGAATACGCTTCATCATTTCCTTCAGGATCTTCGGGTAATCATGATCACTTGTCAGGATCATGATCGTTTCCGGGCCTTTAAGGAAAGACTCATAAAGGGTCGTCATCTGCAGTTGTAAAACAAAAAATGGTGCTCAGAATAAGGTACATATCTCCTTGGGTACACATTCATATCATCCAAACAAAACTTCTAACTCAATTTCCAACATCCAGTTTATGTATCACAACTCATTTTCTTCCATGTTCACCTAGAATATTAATTTCCAAGATAAAACATAACAACTCCTTAAAGCCTTTCAGCATAGGACATATCAACTTTATTGAGTCATGAATTATTACAATCTCTGAGTAATCTATTACATAACTCAACCCCACATTCTCATGAAAAAGTGTTTTCCTTACTACCCTTATTACTAATATCAACATATCCTTTACTCAGCTCCAGCTTTCTGATGATTTGTACAATCCCTAGCAAAATGTCCTGCTTCCTTGCAGCGAAAACAAATAACTTCCGGCATGTCTCAAGGCTTCTTGGTGATCATGCCTGCTCCTTGAGTTCCTTGCTTCCTTTTGGGACAATCATTGGCATAATGCCCAACGTCCTTACATTCCAAACATGTAATATGACTCTTATCCCTCTTTGCGGAAATTGGGTTGTTCTGAGGGTGTCTTTATTTTCTCTTCCTGGGTTTCTTCGTTCTGATCAAACGTTCTATTCCCTGTGGATCAAACTCCACTGCTTCTGTCGGGAAGTATCCCATATACTCTTTTCTTTCCTTGGTGCAATAATGTGAAAAATGTCCTTCTTCTCCACATGAATAACAGGCATTGGAGTAAAATCTGTTGAGGCTTTCTCCATCAGGGTCTTCTACACTTTCCTTAATCACACGTTCTTTCATAACTTCTCGGAGGGCTTCTTTCATTCCTTCTTCCTGCTTCTGAATAGTTTGTTGCACCGTGGGGTAAATGTGACACCGAGCTGGGTAGTGGGTGGTTCCTTCACACAAGAAACAAGTCACCTGACTAGTTGGGCATTCCTCAGCTGGGTGTTTCTCCTTACAATGAGGGCATCCATCCTTGTGTTCCTCCTGGGTGTGTCCTATTTCTCCGCAAATCTTGTAGGCACAAGGTTTATTTCTTGGGTTATCATGGTGCTTCCGGATAAGACGGGATCTTGTAAGAGTCCTCTTGAATTCTTCCCAAGTCCTTGCTCCATTCCATCCCTGTATAGCTTGATGCATCTGCCACCATGTTGCAGCACTTCCTTTAAAGTACTAAAGAGCGTACGATACTTCATTCTTCCTTGAAACCAAATTGCTCCCGAAGTGATTCTCCATGTTCTGAATCCATAGCTCTTCCTCCGGCTGGGTTTTCGGTCCAGAGAATACCAGTCCAACTTCATTCATCATCTACTGGGTCCAAGGGTTTTAGGGTGAGATAAGAGAGAGGTGGGGAGGGACACACACAATACAAACAATAGTTTTGAAGAAATGAGTTTTATTTTGTGCATGTCGGAAGAACATCAAACAAATGATAGCTCACAAATTGTCGCATCTAACGTAAGTGTATAACAGGGGTTTGGTCCTCTAACAGTCAAATAATTCTTCTGATTCTTCAAGTCGTCGGAGTCTTCAACTGGTGTAGCTTCAACTCTTCTAATGCATGGTCAAATCCTGTTTACTCTGAAATGGTCATGGTTGTCCGATATCTTGTCCTTCTTGGAGCGGCTTCAGTTGATCCTCCGTGTGGTCAAAAGGGAAAGGGGTATATTTTAACTATTTGAGGTAAGAGAGGATATTTGCTAAAATCAGAAAAGATGAGAAGTAATAGATCCTTTTGAAAATAAAGTTTTAGAGATTTCCTGTCCTAGGAGCTTTCCAGTTTCTAGGGTCACGTCCTATAGTCAACATGTGCTCTGATACCATATATGTAGCGACCCGACCTCAGACGGTCAAGCCTCTGTGTATCTGTGCCATCCCTGGATCGGTATGCTGGCACACACAGTACATCAATGTATATATGAAAGTGCAATCACATGTATAAATAACGTAAAACTGATATATATACCTCATAAGTCTCAGCGGAAACAAACAATCGGGTGTGGAGTCCCATCAACGCCATCGACAAGTTGAGTGTAGACCGTAACCCTGTATCGTAAATCTTACTCGTTGAAGAAATATCTGCAACATGATACGTTGCAGCCGTGTAGGTCAGTACACAGAAAGTATGCATCTGAATTCTGCAGGGACTTCCTCAGTCCTTCGGCTTCCTGTCGCATAACATCTGATCGATGTCTTTCAACTTGAAGTTGAGACTCAAGAAGTCGAACTGATTCAGGAAGCAAGTTCGAAGAGCTGGTGCCAGCAGTAGTAGCCAGTAACTCGAACACTACATCAAGACAGGACTTTGGGGTTGTCTCAATGTCTTGAGTATAGTTTTTATCAGCTTTCTTGGAGAACAACAGGGATGTCTCACTATCTTGAACCTGATTTGCATTACTTCCTTTACCATTGCATAATGGGGTACTATTCTCCAATATTTTATCCGCGTTCTAAAGGAGAAACAAACAAACACATCACATGTTTACAATGTAGTATATGAAACTCATTTTGGTAAACCAGTTCAGTAGTAAGGTGGACAGGATAACAGCATGAAACAAACATATATCTATGTAGTATGGTCACTGTATGGTCTATATCATTCTAGTTTATGTTGCCAAATCAAGATAGATACAGTTCGAATCATATCTATTTAAGACAAAGCAGCATAGACAGAATATAAGTGTGGGAAACTACACAACAATAACAACACTTGTAATGTGCATGGCATGAGAACATAATTGTTTATTCAATTGAAACTGAAATCAACATAGAGAAAGTTACAACAACAAACACGTTAAAGAAACAGGTTTAAAACATACCTGTTGCGCCATTGGAGTTTCAATTGCATCCTTCAAATTTGAAATTAATTAGTATGAGTAAATACAGTGATGCAAGAGCAAAGTAGTATGAACCATAGCTACGGAACCTGACCCGAGAACAATTCTTCTTCTACTTTAAGCATTGACTTGGGGTTCAGAGTGGTGGTCCTCGTGCTTTGGGCACTGTAGTTGCCTTACTAACTGCTCGTGTTTGGGTGCTCTGTGGTGGAGACGGTGCTGTGTCAATGGGAACTGGGTTACTATCTGCTGGGGTTGGGGTTAGAAGGGGTGTAGCTGGTTCTCTGTCCAACTGGGTAGGGGTATAATTTGTGTGAGTCTGGGTTATGTGTGGTGGGGCTGGTTCTTGGGCAAGTACAACCATGGTTCTATCTCCATCGACAGGTAGCACGATCTTTTCTGAAGATCGTGTTTTTACTCCCACAGATACTGCCATCACCCCCTCCAATTGAAATGGCTGATAAACAAGAAAAGTAATTTAATGTACAAACATTGTATGATAGACAGGTGCAATGGATAGTAGGGAAGAAAACATGGTATGAAATAATTCACATTTATGTTGTCTAACCAAACAGAATAGCAGGACATAATTTCAAATATATGATGGCTAATTAAACAGGATAGCATGACACAATTTCACATGTATGATGGCTAACTAAACAGAATAGAATGACATACTTCAAAATATGATCACTATGTAAACAGGATGACATGATATAACTATATGATGTGTCTATTAAAGTGGTTGGCATGCCATAAATCACAAACATGCCATCGATGGAAACATGATGGCATGATATAATTCATGGATAGAATGACATAATTCAAAATATGATGACTATGTGAACCGGATGAGATGATATAACTATATTATGTCTTTAGAAAATGGGTTGGCAAGCCATAATTCAGATACATGCTGTCTATGTAAACATCATGGCATGATATAATTCAAATATATGATTTATATACTAAGGAAGTGAGCAGAGGGCAATCGCATATATGATGCGTCAACTAAGGAGATGGCATTCAATATCGTGTATATGATGTAAAAACTAAGCACTGCAATACAACGTATGCATGATATGAGTAATATAACCCTGCCAAGTTTGAGCATACACCTCAAGGGGATAAAAGGACTGGTCATCTGCCTCTGAATCCTCCTCTGAAGAGCTATCTGTAACCAACAACATATCTACTTCACCAGGTAGCATTGTCTGCTCTGAAGACCTTGTTTTCACTCCAGATTTCTCCATCACCAATTCAATGGCTAATGCACAGGAAGAGCAATTGAATATACAAACATTGTCGACAAAAGCAATGAGAAATATAAAAAAAGGACGGCATGATATAATTCACATATATGATGCTTGGCTAAACAACATGGCATTGCATAATTCACATATATAATGCCTTGCAACAAGATAGCATTGCATAATTCACATATATAATGTCTTGCAAAAAGATGGCATTGCATAATTCACATATATGGTAATTAGACGCTAAACAGGTGGAATTCACACAAATCATGTCTGAACTAAGCAAATGACATAGCAATGCAAGATACCATATACACGATATGAGCAACATAACCCTGCCAAGTTAGAGCATGCACCTCGGGGGGGGGGGGATAGGACTGGTCATCTGTCTCTGAATCCTCCTCTGAGGAGCTATCTGTAACCAACAAGACATGCGCTTCGTCAGATAGCATTGTCTGCTCTGAAGACCTTGTTTCCACTCCAGATTTTTCCATGACCGTGCCGAATGGCTGATGCACAGGAAGAGTAATTGAATGTACTAAAATTGTTGACAAATTTAACATGTAATAAAAAATGATGTCATGATATAATTCACATATAAGATGACTGGCTAACCAGGGTGGCATTGCAAAATTCACATATATGACGCCTGGCTAAACAAGATGGCATTGCATGATTCACATATACGATAAATAAACTAAACAGATGGCATTGACACAAAGCACGTCTAAACTAAGCAGATGACATCTTTGATGTATACAGTAAGCAATGCAAGGCACCATATGCATGATATTACCAACATCAGCATGCCAAGTTAGAGCGAAGACCTCATGGGGTAAATAGGAGTGGTCTTCTGCTTCTGAATCCCCCTTAGAACAGTTATCTTCCTCTTGATTAGAATCCGAAATGGGTGGAGGGGGCTGCCTTTGCGCCCACCATGGAGCGACGTCTGCATGAAATTTTATTGCCACGCAAGGCTCGTCTCTTTTGCTCTACATGTTCAGTTCCATTGTGTACAATAACTGACATGCATGAGAATAAAACATAGTGAGATTATGTAAGGAGTGCATGCACAAATCCAGAGTGAAGGTAGCAAACTGTGGATAGACCCAAAACCAATGTTAACAGGCAGATAATAGCTTTAGTTAAAAAATACAGATAATGGCTCCTTTAATGTTTGTTTGCACCCAACATGAAACTCATAGTAGACACCCGAGATTAACGAGATAGTAGACAGACAGTAGTGATTCATGCCCCAATATGTACCCCACAACCATTTAAAAACTCAATTTTCAGCATAAGTTTGGACCTGAGTCAGAGTCTAATAGGTGAACACGATGATAAAGTAGCATGTCATCATATTAACTGATGCATAACGTAAGAAGACACAGAAGAGTGCGACCTCTCTTGCGGACCCATGTAGTCCTCAAGGTCATCTGCTCAGTTGATGATGGTAATGCAGTTGTCGTGGCTGCCGATGGCGTGGAAGAAGATCTGAGGCGGCGAAAGACAGCCTGGAGAGCAGATCCCTGCTGTGGTGAACCCTTCCGTCGTTGGAGCAGCTGAGCTGGGGTGGAACACAGCACCGCAGGAGCAGGACAAACCACACAAGGTTTTCTTTGACACATATCTGTAACAGAAGTAATTTGTAAGGGCTTGTTTGAATTTAAGGATTCTAACAATGCAGGCATAGGAGATAGACAGGAATAGGATAGGAATGCACGTGCAAAACAGAGAATTTAAAATCACAGGATTTCTGCCAATCTGGGTGTTTGGTTCACAAGAATTGGAAGATCACTGGATGCAAAGAAGCATGGTGAGATTAGGTCAAACCACAAGAAGTGTACAACCTCTTTGGTGAAGCCATGTCGATCTCAGCCTGATTGGGTTGGCTGGTGAGGATGTTCCGGGTGACTTGGCTGTCGGAGGAGGGGAAGAAGATCTTAGGCGTGTGGAGATGGAGCCCGAGGTACTGCTCCGCTGTGATGGAGGGTTTCATCATTGGAGCAGCTCCGGTGAGTTGTACGACGCCGAGGCTGAAGCAGGACAACAGAGACAACATTAACCTGAGTGGAATTCTAATATCATCTACAATACATGACGTAAAACACATAACCACAAAGTGCTAGATGCATACATCAGCTGCTCATCTCTGATCTTAACTGTCGAAACTGAATTTAACTGTCGAAATTGAACTTAACTGTCGAAACTGAATTTTGCTGTCGAGACTGAATTTTACTGTCGAAACTGAACGCACTAGAGGTGAGGCTACACGTCAGTGGACTGACTTTTTCATCTCTGGTCAGTCGATTTTGCAGCAGTTGGATATGAAATCAAGGGCCTGTAGTTCATCTTCAACCTCCACCCCCCCGAGCCGCCAGCCACCACCGGCCAAACAGCCGCCCCCCGTCGCCCGCGGCCGGCGATCCGCCGCCCCTCCCGCCCTGGAAACACTCCCCACCGCCGGTCCGCTGCCGCCCCGGCCATCCCTGTAGGCCCCCCATGCTGAGATTTTTCTTCGGAGATCCCCACGCCACCGCCCCAACACCGTCGGTGACCACCGCCCCACCCTGAACCCTAAGATAGATAGTGGGGTACCTCTCCGACGAGCCCCCCTCCCTGCTGGGGCTGGTTCTTCCTTAACTCCGGCGAGCCCCCCACCCCCTGAAAATTGACTGACCCAAAAGTCGATTCAGTCGACTGAAGTGTAGCTAAATCAGAGCAACATCACAAGCAAGAGCAAGAGCAACAGCAACAACGCGAGCAAGAGCAGACCAAGTAGGGGACCGAGAGCATGAGCAGAGCAGCATCGCGAGCGAGAGCTAAAGCAGCAACAGCTCCTACTGATGTGGACGTCGCCACCGAGGGAGCGACACCATGGAGGAAGTGGCCGGCGACGCCGCCGTGGATGGTGTCGCGCCATGTCAGCTCGGGACCGAGCGCCGGCAGCATCGTGATATCGAATTAAGAAGAAAATGCGGCAATTAGTGTACAACCTCTTTGGTGGCGCCGATTAGGCCGCAGCTTCATCCGAGGAAACGGTGATGATGATGCTCTTCCAGTGGTGCAGGTGAAGACGGTGGTGTGGGAATGGAGGTGGCGCGAAAGATGAGGGGAACGTTGTGGCGTGAAAGACGAGTGGAACGTTGTGGAAGCTCCTTGGAGGTGGAGGACGGGGTGGCTGAACCGCGGGACGACCAGATCGATGACGGATCCGTATCCACTACGATGGATGAGGGACGTCGAGGTGTTGTTGTGGACGACATCGTCGGGGAAGAGGCTCCGGCTGGGTGGCGGACGGAGGAGGGTGTGGGGCTTCGCGGGTTTTGCCGGCCTCGATGTACGAATGGGTGGGCGGATGGGATGGGAGTGGGGAACCATGACTTAGGGACGCGCTTGTCCGAAATGTGGGGTAAGTTATGAAAGTACCCCCACCGATTTGAGGCGGTTCTTTCGGTTCAGGGGTATCACGGGCATTTCGGGTGTCGGGATTTCACAGGCGGTGGGAGTTTTCGCGCACGTTGTAATTTTTGAATAGCAATGCACGAGTTGAGATGGAGGGAGTTGTCGGAGCACAACGAGACAAAGATATATCTTAAATATTTCAGGCTAACAAGGCGCAGGTTGAAATTTCCGGATAAGCCTAACATGTACTGTACCAAATCAATTCGCACTACAAATGTCATTCAAAACTTTGAATTCATGTTATGTTCAATTAACATATTTTGCTACGTGTATAATGCATGCAACCTAGTACTCAAATGAACGTTTTAGTGCATTCCAAACGTATATACTACCGCTTCAATATGAACTAAATTTGAATTCGTTTCTCTATTTGAATAAGATCTACAATAATGATTTTTGTGAAGTCAAAGCATTTGAACTCATTTCTCTGTTTTAATAAGATCTACAATCGTCATTGTTGTCAAGTTAAACCATCGTTTGTGTATTACCTTCACAACACACCACATGATTAGTCTCGAGTTACATATGAACTATGTGTACTATATGAACTCGAACTCGATTTTTTGAATCCACTTTATGTTGATTTCAAATCATAGTACATTTCAAGCTCTAGCTAGATCTTCACAAACTAAACCATGTCTCATATGTATAATGTGTTTATCACATTATGTATGGTGCCCCGCCCCCTACGCCTACAAGTATTTAGATGTGAGTTGCAAACACCACACATTACCACAAATTCAAATAAAATGTGAGAATGTTTGATATATAGTATTGTTTAGATTGTTTGATATTTAGTTGTAAGCTGCAAACGCCACACATTATCACACATTCAAATAAAATGTGAGATTGTTTGATGTATAGTATTGTTTAGATTGTTCGACATTTAGCTGTGAGTTGCAAATGCCATGCATTATCACATTATGGTATAACATGTGCAAAACCACAACACGCATATCACCGCTATATTCATGCATGCATATGTTTAAAATACTATGATATCCTATTCAAATATACGAACCCACTTTCATATCAAATTATGATCTTTGTTAGTCTCTTACACCCACACAATCCTCTAACCTTTGTAGCTACCACTAACTTTCTCTCATGCATGCACACGCCGTCCTCGCCCTCCCCCTCCCTCAGCATTCTATCCACCACACACATTCATTTTTTTTCTTTAGGTCGTGATCCCACAGTCTCCACAACTCCTTTCCGACACACACCGATCGATAAACCTCTCCAGCGATGTCTGCCTACAACATACACACGCACCTTCAATCTCCTCCTTTATGTGTCCTTGCCTCGTGTCTCTCATATGGTCCCACACACGTGTAAACTCTCGCCCCTCTTTTCATCGATCTCACAACCGCACACTCCTCCCCCTATCTAGCTAGTAGCTGGGCCTCTCGCACCACCTCCTAGCTCCATTCTATCTGTCTATCCGTCTCGCCGGGCCTTATTTGCCTCTAACAAATGGACGTACACCGACCGATCTCCCGCTATACATATAGCTAGCTAGGTCATTATAACTCGTTTTTCCCCATGCGTCGATCGATCTACCTCATTAGTTATGTCTCTCCCTTCCTTCGACAAACAACAATTGACCTACCGATCTAGTTAGGTTTGCTTACCAAACGCATGGTTCCCCTTCATCATCCATGGATGTGTCCCGACACATCTATCACGCACAGGCAGACACAAAAACACATCCCCACTCTTATTGATAATATTGCAGTTCCACCCTCAGTTTGTCTAGTAGGCCTCTCCCACCATCTTTGAGAAGCAACTCCATCACCCATCCAACACTCTACCCCTCTCCCTCCCTCTCTCTCTCTCTGTCCCATCCTATTTCTCGTCCTTCAGTTATGTATGGATGTCGGCCGATCTCCCTCAAGACATAGCTGGGTCTCTCCTTCTCAATACATATACGAGTCGTTCTACCTCTATAGTTAGGCCTCTACCTACCCCTCCCCACCCCCTCCCACACACACACACTGATACATCGAGCGCTCTAGTCATGTCTCCGTACCACACACAAACTTGACCTGTGCCCTCTGACGTTCCGGTAGCTAGGTCAGTCGCCCTATATCTTTGACTTGCACACACACATAATTTCGATGGCTCTCTTCATCGATCTCGCACCCACCCACTTGATCCTCTCTTCGACTCTATCGATATCTATGACCCCTCCCTCTCTTCTCATGGATCGCCCGACCCTCTATATATGATATGGATAGGCCTCCATTTCACACACATTACATGCAAAATTTTGTTTGATATGTCACCGACACATATTCCCACAAATACATTCACAAAATCAACCTCCCCCCAAAACAAAAAACACTCATGAATGCACAAGCCATTTGTCTAGGTTTGTATCTCTCACACACACCCACGTAGGTGGGGGACGTGCACGAAGAGAAGAGGTGCACGCACGGCGCACGTACTCCCATCTCTTTCCCAACCACACCCGCGTGGGTACACGGTGGAGCTCATTTCTATACGAAAAGGCAGCCCATGTGGTAATTGACACGTGTATTGTTGTCCACTAGATGGAGGGAGGATCGTCTACCATGGGTGAAAAAACAAATTGCGACTTGAGGCGTTATGTTAAAAAAGAGGCAAACCATGTGGGGCCTACCTTAGAGGCAAGGCTCTATACACTGGAGTAATTTTGATGTGTCCCGTCAACTCGCGGTACGCCGTCTCCCCTGCCCACGGGCGCGGTGGCTCGCATGATGAGGTGAAGCTTGCTTACTACGCCTTACGCCCGCTCCCTCGCCCACGCGCGCAGTGGCTCGCAGGACGAGGATAAATTTTTACTAGTACTCCCTCCGTTTACTCCTCGTCCCTACCTTGGTTAGAGAGATTATCATATTGTTTGGAATATATGTCCTTTAGTAGATTTCAATATGAACTACTAGTACATGCTCCAAACACTGATGTATATAGACGTATTTTAGAGTGTAGATTCACTCATTTTGCTCTGTATGTAGTCCATATTGAAATAGACGTAATAGTACGCACTCTCCCTCGCCCCTCGACCCTCGCCACGTGGTGGACGTGTAGCAATTCATTCGGTCTCATATAGCTAGAATGATATATACTCCAGTACCATTATTGCTCGACTTCTCGAAGAGGCGAAGAGCCAATCACAAGGTTAATAGTTTGGAGATGCCAAGTGCAAGGTTTATAGGAGAACGAGTAGTAGGTGTCGCGTCATTTATAAATAAAGTTTTTTTCTTCAGTGGCACGTACGCAATATAAATAGGTTCATATGGAGAGAAAAGGAAACCACTCCACTATATACATAGGCAGGACGAGCCTACATAGTTGCTTGCTGGGGTTGCTCTCTTCAGTTTTCACACTCTCTCGCACAAAACCACTACGGCCACATCTCTAACATCCTGTCGGATCACGTCCGCTGGGGGAAGGGGTGGATGCTTAGTGTAGATGCGGCACGTCCATTGCTCACTGCCGCGACGTGGGTAGTTGCCTCCTCCCGCCGCCCTCCTCTAGGTTGAGCTACGTCCCGACATGCCTTAGGTACAACTCCCTTTACAGCCGGCTTGCACCACTGCTCCAGCTGCCCACATCACTCCATGTGGATATTTCTCTACTTCTTTGCCCCGCACATACCTCTACTAGCTTCTACGTACTGTATTTGTGATGAGTTTATGTCTCATCAACTAGTCCCAGTAATCTTATTCTAATCACGCTTCTTCCATTTCTTTGCCACAAGGATGCTCATCTCCATTTTAGTGAAACTGCACAAAATGATCCGATGGTCAAAGGGTTGCAAACTTTAGGAAGCGCCGACGTTGCCAGCAAATAAAAGCCTGGTTATGCTTTACGGTTCAAGGGCTAGGGACTGCATGGGTCGTTTTTTCTTTAGCTGTCTCTGTTTCAATGGCTAGGGACTGCATGAGTAGTAGTAGTAGTACTGTACGCCTTACGCCCGCTCCCTCGCCCACGCGCGCGGTGGCTCGCAGGACGAGGAGAAAATTTTACTACCCGCTCTGTTTACTCCTCGTCCCTACTACCTTGGTTAGAGAGATTATCATATTGTTTGGAATATATATGTCCTTTAGTAGATTTCAATATGAACTACTAGTACATACTCCAAACACTGATGTATATAGACGTAATTTAGAGTGTAGATTCACTCATTTTGCTCCGTATGTAGCATAAAGTTGACACACTTATTTTGGAACATAGGGAGTACATATTTGCTATGATCTGTCAATCATTGAGATGCAATAGCATGCATGTTAGTCTCCTTTGTATTTGATGAAATGTTGCAACGGGCAACCTTGGACGCAAGATACATTTAAGTCTTTGTAAATCTGGAAGCTTCATAGCATTGTGCTATCTCATTGATAAATTACAGTACGTAGTATACAAGTACTTCCTCCGTTCCTAAATATAAGTCTTTGTAGAGATTTCACCATGAACCACATACGGATGTATATAGATGCATTTTAAGTGTAGATTCATTCATTTTGTTCCGTATGTAGTCCACCTAGTGGAATCTCTACAAAGACTTATATTTAGGAACGGAGAGAGTACTATGTAAAGAGTTAGGTGTCACAAGGTGTCCAGAAAATATGGTGATAGTGTGAGGTGGGCCATGTAATCACTGAGCCTGCGTGTTTTCACTGCTCTTGCACTCCTCTGCCGTAAGAATGGAGAAAATTGTAATCTAGTAGTACCTCCTTTTGCCGAAAGCGTGGGACATCGAGCAGTCCTACCACCTCAGTAATAATGACCAATGAGCTGACAAATCACATAGACCCAGCAGTAAGTTGGACGGACGAAGCAACCATCACTCTTGAATCCGCTTCTCCCTTAAACGCAGGCGCCAGTGAGAGGTCGCGTCCGCTCTGCCCGGGCATGAATGCGGCACCGATTCTTTGGAGCGGCGCTGACCGTTCCGAGCGGGAAGCGCGTGCGGACGATGGAGGGGCATTGGGTGGGCCAGGCTGGTCAGGAGTGGGCGTGGTAGCTGTCCGCCTGTCCCTACCGGACGCCCGAAAACGAGAGGATGCATTGACTCTCGCGGCTAAAATTGTACACTACACACCATCTCTCTGTAGGAGTAGGTCGATCTGTCGCTCTCTCTAACACACACATGTTGTTAAACACACACACGCTGTAGCGACCCGGCCCGAATGGATCAAGTCTCTGTGCTTAGGTGTCATCCCTGGATCGGTATGCTGACACACACAGTACTCGAAGGATTTATAACAGAGGTAAATCACATGTATAAAGTAACGTAAATACTATTACCTCAATCCAAAATAGCGGAAGCAACAAGGTTGTGGATTCCCATCAACACCAACGGCAAAGTTGAGTGTAGAAATCGTAACCCTAACGTATCACTTACTCGTTGTAAGAAACCTGCAACATAAGACGTTGCAGCCCGAAACGGGTCAGTACATTGAATGTACAAGCAAATTCACACCATAGAGAAAATGATGAACAATGGCTATCACTATATGCATATATGGCTGGTGGAAAAGCTCTATGGTTATAAGGTTTTTGCGTAAAGCCAATTTTTCCCTACTGCAAAGGAATAAGATTAATTACTATCATGGTGGTTGTTAAACATTGAGAATGGTTGACAGCATTCTCAATCCCAATTAAAATAATTAAGAACCCAACAACATTAATTAGAAGTAACATGTTGAGATTCACATGATATTCAAGTACTAGATACTCAAGTTGTCCATAACCGGGGACACGGCTAATCATGATTAGTTTGTACACTCTGCAGAGGTTTGCGCACTTTTCCCACATGACTCGATCGCCTCCGGTTGTTTTCTCGCACTACATGGTGTTTGAGAAACGGATGACCGAGACATAGTCTTTCAGAAGCGCTAGCACCTTACATGTGGGGTAGACCGTACCACCTACAACCCCTACATCTGCTAGTCCACCCCGTAAGAGTTCGCACAACTTAGTCAACTATGCCAGAGCCCATAGTAGCATGTGGCTGCACACGTAAGTTTCTAGTTTGAAAGAAATTATGATCCCTTTGAGCCTGGGTGGCGGTCCAAAATAAAACAGGCAAGTCCTGATAGACATCAGGTGCCTCAATCCACCCAGATGTGTGTTTAAGTTGCCACCTTAGATAAACCAATAAAATTAACAATCTCACATCTGTCATGGATATCACTCACCCAATCCACGTCTACTAGCATAGCATGGCATAATAAGCAAACGTAGAAGTAACTCCCAAAGGTTTGATAATTAAACAGGTAATAGGTACTACCTCATCTACTTCCCATCCCACAGTTTAATTAGATCCTAACCATGCAATGTGAGAGGATTGATCTAATGCAATAAAACTGGGTTGTAGAAAGGTATGATCAAAGTGTGAACTTGCCTGCAATGTAGATGAAGATGATTCGTACTTAAAACTCTTGATAGATCTACTCGTCACACTCCGGTCAATCTATCGTAAGCAAACAATAGTAACCACACAATAAGTACTCATCTAATGCACAAGTAAAACTCGAATGAGAGGACGAACCAGAAAGTTCAACTTAAGAACTCCGGTTGCAGAGAAAGAACGAACCGAACAAACGACGGAAAACAAACGGCGGAAGAAAACAACTCGGTTCTAGCAAGTTGAAACTAGGTCAAATTTTACCGTAGCAAAAACTTGTTCAAGTTGATTAGACGGAACGGCAGTTTCGAAACGAAACTCCAGGCGCTTGAATCACCTGATTCCGATAAACGAGCGAGAAGAAAGACTAGAATGAAGATCGGATCTGAGATCGCGATCGCGTAATAAATCCGACGAAAAGAAAAGAAGAACGATTAAACGAACGGGCGTCGTTAACCGAGGAATAATCGGTGATCATGTTCGTTGAGACAAATGGTCCGAAAGAAGAACGAAAACCGATCTAGGGTTTTCGGAAAAGAAACCGAAAAGAAAACGGAAAACCGATCTAGGGTTTCGGAAAAGAACCGAAACGAAGAGTCGGAGAGAAAAACCGGAAAAGAAAACTGGAACGGTTTCTTTTAAAACAACCGAACCGGGGAAGAAAAAGAGAGGCGCGGGGCTACCTCCGGCGAGGCAGGGCGAACGGCGGTGTTGGGCGGCGGCAGCGACGTAGGGCGGCGGCGTGGGTGAGGGGCGGCGGCGGCTATGGCGGCGGCGGCGCGACGGTGGTGCACGGCTTGGAGAGGCGCGGGGTGGTGTGGGGCTTGGGGTTTGATGTGGGGAGAGGGGGTTTGATTTGATGTTTTGGAGGGGGGTGTGGGGGTATTTATATAGGTGAGGGGGGGTTTACTTGGGGTAGGGGACAAGAAAAAGAGAAGGAAAAGGAAAACGAAACAAAGGAAAAGGACTAGCCTAGAGTCCTTTTAGGACTCGGCTAAGAGCAAGAGGCGGCGGCGGCTTAGCGCCTGGCCTGGCGCTGGCGCACGCTGGGGTGGAGCGGCGGCTGGCTTGGCCTTTGGCCCGGCTGGCCTGCGGAAGATTTTTTTAAACGGTTTCGCGCGCAGAAAAACAAGAAAAAGAAAACTAGACGGGCTCCAAAAATTCTAAAGTAAATTTTCCCCGACTCCTAAAAATGAGCCGAACAAAATGAACTTTTCTCCGGGCCTAAAATGCAATTTTTGAAAACGCGCATTTTTCCCTATCCAAATAAAATGCAAATAAACTCCGGCAAACAAAATTTGATCTATTTATTAAATCTTCATTTTTCCTCAATTTTGGGAAAGTCATATTATTCCCTCTCTTATATTTTTGATATCGGAAAAATTATTGAAGATGAAATAAATAAATCAAATGATCCTCTTTTCAATTCGAGAAAACTCTCAAATATGAAAATAACGAAATCTACAACTCTCTCCGAAGGTCCTTGAGTTGCGTGAAATTTCTAGGATCGACCAAAATGCAAGAAAATACGATATGCATGATGATCTAATGTATAACATTCCAAATTGAAAATTTGGGATATTACAAACCTACGACCCTTAAAAGGAATCTCGTCCTCGAGATTCGGAGAGGCTAGCAAGAAAAGGTTAGGGTTTTGGGGGTCTTCTCAAAATCCATCGATCATCACACGGTGTCTGGGGTGCTACCACCCTTAGAATCATTGTTATTGTTCCATCAAAACTCATATACTCCATCCTTATTTTTGACAGTGTCGGTCTTCTCAGATCCTCGAGAAAATTTCTCCTCTGAGCTCTTCCGGTAACGGCGTAACCTTTTCCTCAATTCTTTTGTCCTTTCATCTTGGTAAGGTTATTCTGTGACTGGGTCTTCTTAGCTGACAGTCTGGCGCCAAAACTAAACAACTATCGATATCTCATGGTGGTCAACAATTTATGGTTTCTCCTGCAGGAAATGGGTCTGGGTTGATCCTCACCGTATAGCCTACGGTTGGCAAAAAGCTGCCGTGTACAAGGAAAAAATTCTTATACCATTCTAAGGTTTAACAAGGTTTAATATCGTCGTCTCTCTACTATAGGCAAGTCACTCAGATTTACCATCCCATATAGCAAGGCGAATAATAAGAGTAAGTCGGTATGGTGATTAATCCATCCCGCACCCAAATCATTACCATGTACACAGTTTAGCGAATCTCGCATACTAACACTTGGTCATTCCTCACAAGCATTGCAGAATTTCTCTTGTCGACGAACTAAGTTCGGAAAATTCCATGGATTCTGCAAGCCAAACAAACATCTATCGTTCCTTCCCAACCCTCAGGTTTTGCGTAACTCCTATAAGATAGTCTATCGGCAAAGGTATATCCTCTTCCAGGGTCCTTCCTTCAGCAGGTATGTGCTTGCTTCTTGGCAGGTCCTGGGGCCTGTGGGTTATAGCCCATCTCCTCACTTGTAATCCTTGAACTCATCTTCGGGCAACTGATCATTAGTCCAACTTCCAACTTCCTAGTATTCTTAAATCCATCCAATTGTATTGTCTTCCTTCCTTCTATTGGCACCAAACTAAAACGTGATTACTCAATCTCATCATGAAATTTTCCATTGATCCATATTTCCAACATCATACCTCCTTTATATCCAATAGTAATTTATCCCTTCATCCTTGTGGGATATCCCTCATACCGAGATATAAACTTATACTTGTGGAGTCCATATTCCACTTCGTGGAACATCATTATCCTTTCCAGGGTCAAGCGTCCTTACAGGGGAATATTGGCCATCTCTGCATGGCACTTCTTCAACTGGGAAACGTGAAACACATCTTGAACTCCTGAAAGTCCTTCGGATAACTCAAAATTGTAGGCCACTTCTCTCATACGCTCCAAAACTCGGTATGGTCCTACAAATCTCGGGGCTAACTTTACCTTAACTCCAATTCGATTAACTCCTCGCAGAGGGAACACATGAAGACATGCTCTATCTCCAATTTCATAGACCACCTCCTTGAGTCTACATAACTCTTTTGCCTGGACTGAACTACCTTCAGTCTATCTCAAATCAACTTAATATTCTCGTCTGACTCCTTGATCACATTTGGTCCAAACAACTGGCGGTCTCCAACTTCATCCCTACTCTTGGGGTATCACACCTATCGAGACAAAACTCGTATTCATTTTGTCCGAAATCCACTCAGGGGAGTATCCTTATCGTTTCCAGGGGTCAACGGTTCTTATAGGGTGCTACCACCCTTAAAATGCTCCAATATTTTATAGACCATATTTCTCATATCCTCAAAAATGGTCACATCTTTCCTCATAGAGTAACTCATAAAATCCAAATCAGTACCAACACTGCTAACTTTATTGATTCTCAAATTATTACAATCTCCTGTTTTTCCATTACATGCCTCAACTCAACAACTCAATTTTAAAGGAAAATGTTCACACTACTACTACTATATTACTTCTGGTACAAACTCAACTACTTATCACAAGTCTCCTTCTCCTTCGGACAATCTCTGGCAAAGTGCCCTGCTTTATTACAACTAAAACATATTACTTCTGACAAGTATCGAGGTTTCCTTTTTGGGCATTTGTTGAGGTAGTGCCCTGACTCCTTGCACCCATAACAGGTGACATGACTCAGATCCTTCCTGGAATCCAATCTACTTCTCTTTCTGGACTTTTCCATTCCAATCAGGGCTTCTATTTCCTGTGGGTCATACTCTACTGCCTCAGCCGGGAATTCTACTAGATCCCCATTCAAACAATTTTGGGAGATGTGTCCTTCTTCTCCACATGAATAGCAAGACTTGGTGTACGGTTTAATTGGTTCTTCTTTGGGTGTGTCCTCCACCTCTTTCTTCATCACAAGTTCTTCTAAACTTTCCATAAGAGCTCCTTTCATTGCTTCTTCCTTCTGCTGGATGGTTCTTTGTACCAAGGGGTAAATGTGACACTGAGCAGGGTAATGGGTAGTCCCTTCACACAAGAAACAAGTGATCTGCCTAGTTGGGCATTCTTCAGCTGGGTGACCTCCTTCACAGTTAGGGCATTCATCCTTGTGTTCTTTATGGATGTGTCCGATTTCTCCACAAATCTTGCATGCACAAGGTTTCTTCATATCCTTTCCATAAGGCTTCAACTTCTGGGAAACAAGCCGAGACTTTGGCAAAGTCAACTTAAATTCCTTCCAAGTGGTTACTCCGTGCCATCCATTGATGGTTTGGTACATCCTCCACCAAGTAGCAGCACCTCTTTCAAAGCATTGAAGAGCATACTGGGTCATATCCTTTCCGACTATAGGGTTATTCTCCATGTGATCCTCCATGTTCTGAATCCATCGGTCCGTCTCCAATTGACTCATCGATCCAGAAAATATAAGCTCATCTTCATTCATCCTCTATAGGGTCCAAGGGTTCAGGGTGAAATAAGAGAGATCAAGAGAGAGGGATGCACACAATGCAAACAACAATTTTGAAAAGACAGATTTTTGTTGTGGCTGTCGAAAAACATCAAACAAATGGCAGCTCACAATCGTCGCATCTAACGTAGGTATATAACAGGGGTTTGGTCTTCTAAAGGTCAATAAATCTTCAACATCTCCAAACTCTTCAAGCCTTGTTCATGCCTCCAATGGCTTCTTCCAATCATGCTTGTCCTTCTCAAGTTCTTTTGCCAGATCATCTCTGTTGACGCGAAGTCTCTCGTGACATCCTTGAATATTCTGGAATTGCATTCCAAACTTCTAGGTTTCAACATCCTTGGCATGAGCCATGGTCATACTGTCCTTCAGTTCCTCACAAATCTCCTGTATCTCAAGGTTTTACTTCTCTAGCTTGGCTGCTTTCAACTTCTGGTCTTAAATTCTTCACGAAATGCTTCCTTGTCTAATACGACTTCCTGGAGCTCCATTTTAAACTTCTTGATGTACTACTCCAGATCTTGGTGATACACCAGCTAAGTTTAAAACTTCATCTTGCTGATAGGTGATCCATCAGCCTTCTACCATCCAATCCTTCCATGCATAGGCATGCTTAACTCAGCACGGTGACAATAGCATAAGCGGGCGATAACCTCATGGATAGCCATGTTTCTTCCCTTTGTCATTTCCATGAGCTATCTCTCCATAGTTGATATCTCCTACATTGGGGTTTCCTTGACAAATCCTTGCGTTCTTAACTCTACATGCTCCGGTCTTTCTCCAACACACCTTGATCTCGGGTATTGACAACTTCCATAATCTGTCAAGTTCCATAAGTTCCATAAAGGTCATACAAATCTGGGGATTCTTCAGAGCCTTCAAATTCTACTTGTCTTCGGTCTTCAGCCGTTGTAGTTTCCATTATTATAATGTATGGTAAAATCCTCTTCATTCCGAATGGTCTCGGTTGTCCGATATCTTGTACATCTTGGAGTGGTCTCATCAGTCGAATCTTCGTGGTCAAAAGGGAAAAGGGGTATGGTCTCACTAAAATGGAATATTTGAATAAGCTCAGAAGAGAAGAGAGGTAAAAGATCTTTTTGAAAGGGAAAGTTGTAGAGAAAAATCTTTAGTATGGGCTTGCCAGTTTCTAGGGTCACGTCCTACAGTCAACATGTGCTCTGATACCATCTTGTAGCGACCCGACCCGAATGGATCAAGTCTCTGTGCTTAGGTGTCGTCCCTGGATCGTTATGCTGACACATACAGTACTCGAAGGATTTATAACAGAGGTAAATCACATGTATAAAGTAACGTAAATACTATTACCTCAATCCAAAATAGTGGAAGCAACAAGGTTGTGGATTCCCATCAACACCAACGGCAAAGTTGAGTGTAGAAATCGTAACCCTAACGTATCACTTACTCGTCGTAAGAAACCTGCAACATAAGACGTTGCAGCCCGAAATGGGTCAGTACATTGAATGTACTAGCAAATTCACACCATAGAGGAAATGATGAACAATGGCTATCACTATATGCATATATGGCTGGTGGAAAAGCTCTATGGTTATAAGGTTTTTGCGTAAAGCCAATTTTTCCCTACTGCAAAGGAATAAGATTAATTACTATCATGGTGGTTGTTAAACATTGAGAATGGTTGACAGCATTCTCAATCCCAATTAAAATAATTAAGAACCCAACAACATTAATTAGAAGTAACATGTTGAGATTCACATGATATTCAAGTACTAGATACTCAAGTTGTCCATAACCGGGGACACGGCTAATCATGATTAGTTTGTACACTCTGCAGAGGTTTGCGCACTTTTCCCACATGACTCGATCGCCTCCGGTTGTTTTCTCGCACTACATGGTGTTTGAGAAACGGATGACCGAGACATAGTCTTTCAGAAGCGCTAGCACCTTACATGTGGGGTAGACCGTACCACCTACAACCCCTACATCTGCTAGTCCACCCCGTAAGAGTTCGCACAACTTAGTCAACTATGCCAGAGCCCATAGTAGCATGTGGCTGCACACGTAAGTTTCTAGTTTGAAAGAAATTATGATCCCTTTGAGCCTGGGTGGCGGTCCAAAATAAAACAGGCAAGTCCTGATAGACATCAGGTGCCTCAATCCACCCAGATGTGTGTTTAAGTTGCCACCTTAGATAAACCAATAAAATTAACAATCTCACATCTATCATGGATATCACTCACCCAATCCACGTCTACTAGCATAGCATGGCATAATAAGCAAACGTAGAAGTAACTCCCAAAGGTTTGATAATTAAACAGGTAATAGGTACTACCTCATCTACTTCCCATCCCACAATTTAATTAGATCCTAACCATGCAATGTGAGAGGATTGATCTAATGCAATAAAACTGGGTTGTAGAAAGGTATGATCAAAGTGTGAACTTGCCTGCAATGTAGATGAAGATGATTCGTACTTAAAACTCTTGATAGATCTACTCGTCACACTCCGGTCAATCTATCGTAAGCAAACAATAGTAACCACACAATAAGTACTCATCTAATGCACAAGTAAAACTCGAATGAGAGGACGAACCAGAAAGTTCAACTTAAGAACTCCGGTTGCAGAGAAAGAACGAACCGAACAAACGACGGAAAACAAACGGCGGAAGAAAACAACTCGGTTCTAGCAAGTTGAAACTAGGTCAACTTTTACCATAGCAAAAACTTGTTCAAGTTGATTAGACGCAACGGCGGTTTCGAAACGAAACTCCAGGCGCTTGAATCACCTGATTCCGATAAACGAGCGAGAAGAAAGACTAGAACGAAGATCGGATCTGAGATCGCGATCGCGGAATAAATCCGACGAAAAGAAAAGAAGAACGATTAAACGAACGGGCGTCGTTAACCGGGGAATAATTGGTGATCACGTTCATTGAGACGAACGGTCCGAAAGAAGAACGAAAACCGATCTAGGGTTTTCGGAAAAGAAACCGAAAATAAAACGGAAAACCAATCTAGGGTTTCGGAAAAGAACCGAAACGAAGAGTCGGAGAGAAAAACCGGAAAAGAAAACTGGAACGGTTTCTTTTAAAAGAACCGAACCGGGGAAGAAAAAGAGAGGCGCGGGGCTACCTCCGGCAAGGCGGGGCGAACGGCGGCGTTGGGCGGTGGCGGCGACGTAGGGCGGCGGCGTGGGTGAGGGGCGGCGGCGGCTATGGCGGCGGCGGCGCGG
>NC_041388.1:97708166-97715886 GCF_002162155.2 Triticum dicoccoides
GGAGAGGCGCGGGGTGGTGTGGGGCTTGGGGTTTGATGTGGGGAGAGGGGGTTTGATTTGATGTTTTGGAGGGGGGGTGTGGGGGTATTTATATAGGTGAGGGGGGGTTTACTTGGGGTAGGGGACAAGAAAAAGAGAAGGAAAAGGAAAACGAAACAAAGGAAAAGGACTAGCCTAGAGTCCTTTTAGGACTCGGCTAAGAGCAAGAGGCGGCGGCGGCTTAGCGCCTGGCCTGGCGCTGGCGCACGCTGGGGTGGAGCGGCGGCTGGCTGGGCCTTTGGCCCGGCTGGCCTGTGGAATATATTTTTTTAAACGGTTTCGCGCGCAGAAAAACAAGAAAAAGAAAACTAGACGGGCTCCAAAAATTCCGAAGTAAATTTTCTCCGACTCCTAAAAATGAGCCGAACAAAATGAACTTTTCTCCGGGCCTAAAATGCAATTTTTGAAAACGTGCATTTTTCCCTATCCAAATAAAATGCAAATAAACTCCGGCAAACAAAATTTGATCTATTTATTAAATCTTCATTTTTCCTCAATTTTGGGAAAGTCATATTATTCCCTCTCTTATATTTTTGATATCGGAAAAATTATTGAAGATGAAATAAATAAATCAAATGATCCTCTTTTCAATTCGAGAAAACTCTCAAATATGAAAATAACGAAATCTCCAACTCTCTCCGAAGGTCCTTGAGTTGCGTGAAATTTCTAGGATCGACCAAAATGCAAGAAAATACGATATGCATGATGATCTAATGTATAACATTCCAAATTGAAAATTTGGGATGTTACACACGCACACGCACACACAGGTTCATATAATAGGAAAATTGTGCGAGTGCGAAGCCACATGAAGTGAGATACAAATGGAGTACGTACAAGAAGAGAAGAGGTGACGATTATTCCATCAAACCTAGACTGAGTAGTACTCCCTCCGTCTAGGTGTTAAGTCATCCTACGGAAATCAGATATTCCCAAAATGTTTAGGCATCGTCCATTAACTTCACATCTCAATCCCCTCCTGGCCTCGTTACAAGCGAGCGTTGTTACTTAGGGAGCGTTTGGATCCTTAGCAATAACATCTTATAGCATAGCCGGGCAAGGTTAGGCGTTTGGAATTGTTAAAATTTGTTAGCTTTTGTGGGCCAGCTAGCTTGGGTGGGCTAGAAAAACCTTGCTAGCTCAGGAGAGCCAGATCGGCTCGCTTCCAACGGCAAACTTCACGTAGTAGTAACATAGACTAGTAACATATGCATGTTGTACTAGTCCAAGTTACTCACCACTATGACCAACCTAAGCAATGTAACCAAACGCTCCTTACTCTGTCTTGTTATCTCCCCCGGAAACCCAATGCATGGAGCGCAACTACGCCTTGATCAGTCAAGAAATCAAAGTCGGCTTGCATGCGAGTTAATACGTGGCCCTGCATGGTAGCTCTTAGTTGTTTGGATTAATTGTTGCGTTTAGAGACAGAAATTAGGGCTTTGATTGGAGGAATGACCGGTCAAGTTTATCCTTCTCCTCCAATCTGCTTGCACCTTGGTCCTGTTGCACCTTCTAACGTGACTTATTACACCTAGATGGAGGGAGTCGTACGAGATACGGTGGCACACTGAGTTAGGTCGAATACAAGCGCCCAAAATTGTGTGCATGTTATAATAAGGGTTCACTTAAAATAGTAAGTGAGCGAATAGAGGGATCAATTGGACAGTGTTCCCGAGCAGTAGCGAGATGTGTGAGGTAAGATACACCGCTGGCACTTCTAATTTTTCTTATTAATTTGTTTGTTTCACCCTCTGACTGGTGGGACCCAACGTACTACGTGGAGAGAGGTAAGTTGACTATGGCTGCATTATTTCTGCACCACTGTGGATAGTCTTACCACCAAAGCCACATGACACGATTATGATTTAAATCCCAATGACTCCCACACACAAAAAACACAACATGCTTGTCACACTAATGCAGGAATGTATAAAAGGTTATTTTCCACTCATTGAACATAATGGGAGGGTTGTGTAGCTGGTTAGCATGTTCGCTCATCAAACTTGAGGTCTTGGGTTCGATAACTACACTTGAGCATAATTCTTGCCAGGAGGATTCTTTGACTGGTCAAAATGGATGGATACGGAGCTATACGATCTCGTAGTGACCGTATAATCACCTCAACACGTATAAGCTGCAGCAGTGCAGCCTCGGCGCTTGTTTTCTAGGGTTTGCACTCTCCACACTCTCTCAAGTATATATATACACGCCGGAGCCTCAACACTTGTAGTTGCTCTCTTCACACTCTCTCACCCTCTCCAGATCTAAACAAGACTTCGTTGGCCTCTCTCTCTCTCCCCTCACTGTTGGTCTGCTTGTAGTTGCTCTCTTCACACTCTCTCACCCTCTCTAGATCTAAAGAAGACTTCGTTGGCCTCTCTCTCTCCCCTCACTGCTAGTCAAAGAGCCGGCAGGATCCATCCGCCGGGAAGGGAAGGAGGCTTAACGCTGTCGCCGTCGGCGAGGGAGGGAATCCACTACCGGCGTAGCTGTGCACTTTCACCCAGCGGCGGCGCGGGAGGGCCTCCGACCCCTTCTTCTTTGCCGCCGTACATAGTGTGGGTCGAACGGCCTCCGGTCACCCACCGAACCACACCCCAAGAAACTTAAGGTATACTTTACTTATTCCACATGCATTGCTCTTGCTACATGTGGGCCTTTTCCGCTTCTGCACTCGAATCTAGGTGTTGGATCAAACAGGAAAGTAGTGGGGAAAGTTGTATACCATGAATCTAGGACGTGGTTCAAAGAGAAAGGGAATGGGGGAAAGTAGTGGGAAAAGTTGTATATCATGAATCTAGGACGTGGTTCAAAAAGGAAAGGAAGGGGGGAAGTAGTGGGGAAAGTTGTATCACATGAATCTAGGACGTGGTTCACAGAGGAAAGGAAGTGGGGAAAGTACTAGTACAGACTGGCTATCCAGCTCCTACGTTGGTCGAAAAGGGAAAACAATGACAAACGCAGTACGCACATCTGTAACGAACTGATCTTTTGTTTTGGGGGACAAGGTTGTAGAGTTTGAGCAGGACTAGATTTGCTGCGCTCACATAGGG
Organism: Triticum dicoccoides; assembly: GCF_002162155.2. Lineage (NCBI taxonomy): Eukaryota > Viridiplantae > Streptophyta > Magnoliopsida > Poales > Poaceae > Triticum > Triticum dicoccoides. The sequence goes on from NC_041388.1 coordinate 97,711,262, forward strand.
AAAGGTGTCTAAAGATAACAAAACTGGGACCAACACAAATATGCTCCTTGGTTGTTTGTTCTTTGTTGCAACAGACTGTGCATCATCCCAGTACATCGGTAGATGCACATGGTGCTGGTGCGTCCACTGTCCCGTGCAACTCTTTAGCTATTGTTAATCTAAGGCCCTGTTTGGTTAAAAACTCCCTAGTCCCTACCTGCTTAGTTCCAGGGACTAAACATGGACTAGAGGTTATTAAATGAGATGCTAAAACACCATGTTACCCCTAGTAATGAACTAATAGAGACAAGGTGCGATGCGTGGCAGGGGCAACTGTTGGAAAAAGTCCCAAAAAGACTCTCCCTCGGGGTCTTCTTTCTTTAGTCCCAAATGCCCACTCTTAGTCCCTAAAAGTCCCTCCTGTTTGGTTTAGATGGGACTGACACAGAGTTTTTTAGTCCCTCCACCAAAATGTCCTTGTAAACAAGAACCCTCTAATAATGTCGATGGAAAATTGATGCAATGCCATAGTTATAAGCAAATTACATGTTTAAGGAATTTTATTGTTAATATAATCTCTCTGTTAATATTAATCAATGCCACCATTTGAGAAATGCTACTGTCTTGCTTTCTTTCCCATTTAGATAATGTAGATGCTTCTTTTTGTTGGCTTCTGGGTCATCCACCGTTATTGACCACTAGTTGTTTCCTTTGCACCTCTGTGTAAACAGGGTTATCTACTTCACCTCATTGCCATTGTGACCTTTTGTTGCACTGCACAAAACACTTTTGTTTTAAGAGTGTTTTGTGCAGTTCAACCAAAGTGTCACACAGACAACGTTGCTTGATTGCTTGATCTTAGTGGAACTGCACAAGAGGAGATCTTACTTCCTATTCGTGTTGGCAAATTTGGTTCAGTTCTTCTTCTTGTGAGTTGTTTGAATTCCGCGTCATGAGAGGTCAGTACTAGCCTTCTTTCACATGATTCTGCAGTGTGCTTTCATATGTTGTGCTACTTGTACGGTAATGTTGCTTGATTCTAGTGAACTGCACAAATGGAGACAAGACTTCCAATCTATATGTGCACCGCAACATCCCATTGAGGTAAGATAAGGATATTTCACAACTGTTGGCCTGTATTTTGCCACTTTCATCAGAAAATTATTGTCATTGTTTAGTGCTATACTTGTGCAACCTAATTGACATGCCAAATCTTACATTGAAGGCGAAGCTTGTCTGTATTGAACCAAGTGATGAAGGGGAAGAACAAGCGGAAGAAAAACAAAAATCAACTCCTGGTGCTGTAATGAAGCACTGGAACTGTGATGACACAAGTAATGATATAGTTTTGCATCTTAGTTTAGTGCTATGGCTGGAACAAGCAATTGTTTTGCCACTGATTTGATGCCACTCTTAATGTAATACGTAATTATCTCTACTTGTGCAAACATGGATCTTCTTTGAAGATACCATATATTTTAGTGGAACTGCACAAGAAGATGTTGGAAACATTAATCTAATCGAGGAGTATATAGTAAGCATGGCCACCATAGTAGATAGCAACAGATGGTTCCGGAGAAGTGCTTCATCTATATGCTCTACACAATAAGCCTCCTGACAAAGGTTGTTACTCGCCCACTGATTTCATCCATATGATTGAGCTTTGTCATCTCTATTGGTGTTGTGCTACTGTTTAGATACTGTCATCAAAAAGTGGTATTGTCCTTGATAAGTGTTTCATCTGTGCTGTTTTAAATATTTCCTTTCCTTTTCTTCGAGCAAATAGGGATGCTAGCATTTAGTTATCCTCTTGTATTTGCACAACATGATCATCCTCCTCTGAAGAAGAATATGGAGTACGTGAAGTGACTAGTTCCGATTATGCCAGGATGAAGAAGCCCTGTCTATCTTCTCATCAGAAGGAGCAGTTGAAGGATGGTTACATTACCCCCCACAAGACCAAACTAACTTCAGCTCAGAAAGACTAACAAATCTCTATTTTCTTGCTGTGATGCGCGAGTACAATGTTGTTCTAGGATTCTTTCTGATGAGTTCCATTTTTCTAAAAGTGTGCTCTACATGGACCATGTAGGTGCATGTTTAAACTATCAATTCATAGTAAGTTTGCTTTATACTAATCACTTTTTTGGTATTTGTGCAAATAGGGGTGCTCAGCTTGATTTCAATGGGAACTGCACAAAATGTTCATGAATACATCAAATCATTCATTTCCACCACAAGAAATGAGGTGCCGATAAGTTCAAGGCGTTGCAACATATAAGGGCGAAATCATACAAGCTACGCGCGAATTTGGTTGATTTTGGTGGAACTGCACAAAAAAAACAGCTGGTTTATTTAGCACGAGGTGCCATGTCAATGTCTGAACTGATGGCAAACCCTGCCCATTCCACAATCTTAGGCATTTGCTATTTTGGAATGGGAAAACCTTGTCAAATTTTGCTCATTGATTTTAGCAAGAAGACATGCATTTGATATTTTCGAATGGGACGCCCTTTGCTGTCAGCAGCGTCGATCCATTTTTTCTTTATTCTTTAGTTGTGAAGTAAATATTGGCTCTGACATGTGAATCGCTGAGATGCATAATCATCGATTGTTTTGAATGTTCTCTATGAATTGTCAGGCCTGCGTGTTTGATTGCAATGTACAGGAATGCTAAAAAGCTTCTCAAACTCTTTGTACTCCTTCTGTTCCTTTTTACTTCGCACATTGTAAAAGTGCATACTTTTTTCTATAAGATTGGTCAAAGTAGAGATACTTTGACTGCAGACAAAACTTGTATGCGGACTAGAAAGGACCGGAGGGAGTACATGTGAAACTGCTGCAAACGAGGTGATCACCCTGGGAACAATGCTAGTACGTATTGTTTTGCATGTTCATCCAATGCCAGTGATACAAGAATTCAAACTAATCGAAATAAATTCATTCATACATGGTCGGATTTCATATGAACATGCCGAGTTTCATTACATTTCATACATTCTTCAACTAAAAAGGTGTGCGCTGGAGGTATAATTAATTAACCGAAGCTACCCACCTGTGTCCGGCTGAGCCGAACAGAAGCTTCAGTGACTTAACTGCAGGTGCAATTGCGTAACTGACATGTGGCCCAGATGCCTATTGGGCCCACGTGTCAGTCAGCCAACTGCACCAGCAGTTAAGTAGAAGCAGCGTCCTTCTCCAACATAGCTCTCTGACTCCACGTCGTTGCCAAGAAGCTAACCGGCCGTCAATGGTCAACCCGCCTAGCTTGTCATAGCGATTAGGGCAACTAGGAGCCCAATGATCAGGATCCCCACATGACAAACACCTTTCTTCTTGTCATTCTTCTTCTTGAAGTTCGTGTGTTTCACAGCCTTGTTCTTCCCATCAAACTTTGCTTTACCATCAAACTTGCCCTTGTTCTTGAACTTGTGGGACTGGAAGTTCTTCTTTTGCACCAGATTGGCACTAGATCCTCCCTCAATTCCTCGAGCACGTGTGTCCTTTGCTCTTTCCTTTTCTTCCACATTAAGAGTGCCAATGAGATCCATGAAGGAGGAAGCTTAGTGATGATACCTCCGGCAACAAACTTGTCCGGTAGCATACAACTGAAGTGCTCAAGTTCTCCTGCAAATGACTGTATCTCATGAGCTTGCTCAACCACGGAGCGCTCTTCAATCGTCCTGTAATCTTAGAATTGCTCCATGATGTGCAACTCAGTGCCAGCAACCGGAGGGTAGCAGCGGTGGCCTTACTTGGACCCAAGCGGCAGCGACCTACCGTGTTCTACTCTTCCTCGTTTTCTGTGTGGCGCGGCCTTGTTGGCAGTGGGGCGGGGCCTCGGCGGATCCCGCGATGTCCTCTATCTCATTGCCGGCAGGCGGCGCCTCAGCGGAGCGGGGGAAATCCTCCCCCTCGTTGCCGGCAGGGTGGGGCCTCGGCGGAGCCAGCAGTGTTCTCTGCCTCGTTGTTCACACCGCGGGGCCTCGGCGGAGCAGGGCCTCGTCGGCACCAGCGGAGCGGGGACTCGTCGGAGTCGGCATTATCCTCTGCCTCGTCCTTGGTCTTGCCAAACAGCACCTCGCCCGCTTCATCGCCCTCTTTGTAGGCGGCCGCAGCCTCCGCCACCCGCATGCGGTACCGCGAGCGCTCGAGGCGGCCCTCGCGGGTGGAGTGGTACGAGTCGAGCAACGCCTCCTGCTCCGCCCGCTCCGCGGCGATCTGCTCCTCCGCCTGCGGGTGCTCCTGGAGGAGATGGTGGTTGCAGGCGGCGTCGGCCTGCGTCTCCCGGAACTGCTCCTCATGCTTCTGCCTCACCGTGTCCATATATTGGGCACGGGCCTCGCCGATTGTAACGCCTGGGTAATTAAGCTACAGTAATCCCCACTAATGATGCCACGTCACCTCTGTCACTGTAGTTAATCTCGGGTTAAATCAAAATGGTTTCGAAAGTCAATTCGAAATTATGATGGCAATAAAAGTTTTTCAAAAAGTCAAACTAAAATGTTCGGGGGTTGTCAAAAAATTACAAGGTTAATTATGGTGGGGTGCACACATTTTTATAAAGTGCCTGAATATTTTAAAATGAAATATAACAGAAGAGAAAATAAATTAAGAAAAGAAAAATAAAACAAAGGAGAGGAAAC
>NC_041388.1:97716634-97717787 GCF_002162155.2 Triticum dicoccoides
CGTCGCGGATCTCGTCGCCGGCGCCCCTCCGGTGACCAAATGGTCACGGGGCCGAGCCCCTGTGCTCAGCGCGTCGCGCAGCCCCCCTGGTCTTCCCGTTAGCCCCGTAGCGCGATCCCGACGCGGTCCCGAATCCCACCGCCGCCTTCGCCGCTCGTCGGCGTCGTTTCCGGCCAAGTCCGGCCGTGCCTCTGCCACCGTTGGACGCGGCATCCTCTCCACGTTCGAACGCACCCGCCCGCGGCCATTTTGGCCGCCGGACGTCGAATCTCGGCGAGGTCCGGCGCCCCTCCGCCGCGGGAACGCTCTCCGGAGCTCCCCAACGCCGGCCGCCGACGTGGCCGACCTGGGGCCACCCCTGGGTCACTGACCCGTGGGCCCTAGGGGCCCGGCCGGCCTGTTGACCCGGTCAGCCTTGCTGACTGGACCGGCCATGCCACTGACCGCAGGCCCCCCCAGAACGTTAAAAATAAAAATAAATGATAATTAAAGTATTAATTAATTAATTAAGTAAATACTCAATTTAATCAATCCTGATTAATTAACCTAATGGCTAATTAACCTAATTAACTATTGTTAATTAACTAACAGAGTATGACGAACGGGACCCACCTGTCAGGTTGACCAAGTCAACCCTGTTGACTGCTGACGTCAGCATGACATCATGCTGACGTCATAAATTCATTTTTCGAATTAAATAATTAATTAATTAAATTCCAAAAATTAATAAGATCTTTAGAAAATCATATCTTTTAATCCGTAACTCGGATTAAAATATTTTCAACATGAAAGTTGCTCAGAACGACGAGACGAATCCGGATACGCAGTCCGTTCGTCCGCCTCACACCCCTAACCTATCGAACTCGCAACTTTCCCCCTCCGGCTCCTTTGCCCGAAAACACGAAACACCGGGGATATTTTCCCGGATGTTTCCCCCTTAACCGGTACCACCTCATACCACGTTAGGGCACCCCTAGCATTGATACTTGTCATGTCATGCATCGCTATGCACTTGCTTGCTATGTATTTACTGTTTCTTCCCCCCCTCTTCTCTTCGGTAGACTACGAGACCGACGCCGCTATTGCTGCCCCGTACGACTACGAGGTTGACGACCACTCTCTCTTGCCAGAGCAACCAGGCAAGCCCCCCCCC
>NC_041388.1:97717929-97724121 GCF_002162155.2 Triticum dicoccoides
GAGGTTGACGACCACTCTCTCTTGCCAGAGCAACCAGGCAAGCCCCCCCCTTGATCACCAGATATCGCCTACTCTTCTCTATACTGCTTGCATTAGAGTAGTGTAGCATGTTACTGCTTTCTGTTATACCTATCCTGATGCATAGCCTGTCCTTGTTACCACTGTTGTTACCTTTACCTGCAATCCTATATGCTTAGTATAGGGTGCTAGTATTCCATCTGTGGCCCTACATTCTTGTCCGTCTGCCGTGCTATACTATCGGGCCGTGATCACTCGGGAGGTGATCACGGGTATACACTATACTTTATACATGATACAGGTGGAGACTAAAGTCGGGTCGGCTGGTGGAGCACCCGCGAGTGGATCTTTGAGGCGGAGCGACAGGGCAGGTTGAGACCGCCTAGGAGAGAGGTGGGCCTGGCCCTGTTCGGCATTCGCGGATACTTAACACGCTTAACGAGATCTTGGTATTTGATCTGAGTTGGCTACGAGCCTATACGCACTAACCATCTACGCGGGAGTAGTTATGGGTATCCCGACGTCGTGGTATCAGCCGAAGCACTTCAGACGTCAGCGACGGAGCGGCGCACGCCGAATTGGACTAGAACGCCACTAGGCTAGGTCTGCTTTCGGCCACGTACGCAACGTGCAGGTGTGCTATGGGCTATGGGCCAAGACCCCTGTGCGCTTAGGTTTAGACCGGCGTGCTGGCCTCTCTGTTGAGCCTAGGTGGGGCTGCGACGTGTTGATCTTCCGCGGCCGGGCATGACCCAGGGAAGTGTGTCCGGCCAAATGGGATCAAGCGTGCTGGGTAAGTTGGTGCACCCCTGCAGGGAAGTTAATCTATTCGAATAGCCGTGATCTTCGGTAATAGGACGACTTGGAGTTGTACCTTGACCTTATGACAACTAGAACCGGATACTTAATAAAACACACCCTTCCAAGTTCCACAGACAACCGGGTGATCGCTTTTCTACAGGGCGACGAGGAGAGGATCGCCGGGTAGGTTTATGCTATGCGATGCTGCTTGGAGATGCTACTTGGAGATGATACTTGGAGATGCTACTTGGAGATGCTACTTGAAGATGCTACTTGGAGGACTTCAATCTACTCTCTTCTACATGCTGCGAGACGAAGGCTGCCAGAAGCGTAGTCTTCGATAGGACTAGCTATCCCCCTCTTATTCTGGCATTCTGCAGTTCAGTCCACCGATATGGCCTCCTTACACATATACCCATGCATATGTAGTGTAGTTCCTTGCTTGCGAGTACTTTGGATGAGTACTCACGGTTGCTTTTTCCCCACTTTTTTCCCCTTTCCTTTCTTTCTGGTTGTCGCAACCAGATGCTGGAGTCCAGGAGCCAGACGCCACCGTCGACGACGACCCCTACTACACCGGAGGTGCCTACTACTACGTGCAGTCCGCTGACGACGACCAGGAGTAGTTAGGAGGATCCCAGGCAGGAGGCATGCGCCTCTTTCGATCTGTATCCCAGTTTGTGCTAGCCATCTTATGGCAACTTGTTTAACTTATGTCTGTACTCAGATATTGTTGCTTCCGCTGACTCGTCTATGATCGAGCACTTGTATTCGAGCCCTCGAGGCCCCTGGCTTGTATTATGATGCTTGTATGACTTATTTATGTTTTAGAGTTGTGTTGTGATATCTTCCCGTGAGTCCCTGATCTTGATCGTACACATTTGCGTGCATGATTAGTGTACGATTGAATCGGGGGCGTCACAAGTTGGTATCAGAGCCGACTACCTGTAGGGATCCCCCTTCCAACTCCTTGGCCGAAGTCGGGTCTAGACTTTACAAAACTTTTACTAACATGGCTATGCGGCCCATGGGCCCACGTCGCCATTGGGTGGTATTAGGATCTTTTACTCCTCGATCTTTACTCTGGGATTCTGAACTCTCTTCTATTCGGGTTAAACGATTTTGCTAAAAACAAAACTAACTTTAGGTTCTCGCAAGTACTTTCTCCCGGAGAGCCCCTCACTTCAGATGACCGTCTGCTAACCAGAAGATTCCGAAGATACTCTACGATGTGCTCTCGAGACTAGGTGCCATCGCTTTTGCAATTCACTTCCATCGATAAATCCCTCTGGATAACTATTTACACCTATCGTTCATATTGTCATCCCCAGTTGCTCTTGTTATTACAAGATGTCCTGAAATACTCTTCGTTATTCCGAGAATTCTTTACGCTTACTGCCCTGCAGTTCCTTGCTGCATGAATACCCCTACGGATAATTACTCGCGCTTGCCGAGTATCCGCTCATCCCCAGTTGTTCATGTGTTTCACAAAAGTCTTCAAAATAATATTCGATCTTCCTAAAATCCTCTGGAGCCTTTGGCTCTTGAAATTCTTGCTTGCTTGCATTATGGTTAATCCCATAAGTCTCGTAGTCTTAATGACATCCCTTGTCATTAACATTTTGAGTCTGTTGACTCAATATGTTTGCGAATACACGCAATCATCATTGATCCTTATAAATTACTTTTCCGGCTAACCTGCCATTCTTTTAACTGGAATTGGTTCTCGACCAATCCAATTGTCTTTGATTGTACCCTAAGGCTATTCAACTTGTCCACCCCTAATCAGAGCATTGCTTCTGATCCCTTGATTTGGAAATTATAATTCCTTTGCATTTGACAATTGAGTTAGTCAGTTGTTTCTATATCTGCTTCCTCTAGTTGAGTACCGATGCTCACACTAGATCCCTTATGGACCACCAGATCCTTTGTTGGATGTATCTGACAACGCCCTTCATAATCAATAACCTTGTGAGCCTTTCCTCGGATACATAATGCCTTTGGTAAATTGTATCCTCTGCTTTTCTCAACCATGCTCTGCCATCGAGTTTGAGTTAATTACTCCTAAAGATTGTGGTATATGTTTCTAAGAAGCCCCTATGGGATGAACATATGCCTTCTCTAAACCGTGTGAACCCGAAGGTTTTCACGATTCATACTCTTCTGGTGCTTCGCCAGATAAAATTTTAGCACTGCAACTTCATCGAGCGCGAGAGGTGAATGAAAGGTTATGCATTGAGGAAGTGGGAGTCGACCTTGAACTTTGTGTTCATGCCCATGGACGCGATGTATATCCTATCATGGAAGCTTCTTGTAATAATAACTATTTCCTTGATAGCTAATATATGGTATCTGTGAATTGATCCCTTGCAACCGTGGTTCCGACCATGATTGTTCTTCTTTGATTTCATTTCTCGGACAAGTTAAAACAATTGTCTTATATGGATCAATGCACCAGTCCAACCTTTACTTTGATCTTGTGTCGAGTATTACCCCCCTGGTATCTCGAGATTATCATGGAACTACATAACTTCTTATGAGTTCATCAAGTACTACCTTCCCACTGATTCCAATTTTTCACGGGCTCTGAGTTATTAAACACTCAAAGGCACCAATAACTGAACCGAGTCCGCACTACGGTTCAACAACTTTTCAGTAAGCTTCTATAACTACGAGTTTGTACCCGATCACGCCATTCCTAGCCTGTTTGGCTATAACATAGTCGTGACGATTCTAACTGTGCTACCTGGTCCTTATTCTCGGAGCACCAATTTGCGATGACAGCTAAGCTTACGTCGATTTTCCTCGTCATACCCTTTCACCTTAAATAACTAGCTTGAGTTCGAGTTTGTGTCGTAACTATGGTTTCAATAACCTTTCGCTTCACCATTCATTTGACTTCATGTCATCGCCGATCAATTACATCTTGGAATCTCTCGACAAAGTGTGTCGAGATCATCATCAATCTTATGAGCCCTTCCAGGACATCAAATGAGTTCATGATAAGAAATACCATCCTTGCCCTTGATGATCTGCGTTATCATCGACCTTTATTGCCTTCCCACGAACACAAGCTTGTTCGTGTTTGGTGTTATACCTTGAGTTCCTTGCTATCCAACATTGTTCTTCTTTGCCTTGGAATATTACCACCTTTTATAACAAGATGTCGTGGGAAATTTCACTACCTCTTGAGAACTCTTAATACAAGTGATACTTCTCACCATCACCATTCTTTCTTGGTCCTCGTGTTGATTCCAAAAAGTGAACGGTGTTGTTTGGATTCTTACCTTCTAGCAACCCTATTGCTTTCAAGTTAATGGTCGGCCGTTCATTCTTAGACTATTGATTATTGAATCACCATTCTGACATTGGTCGTGCAACCCAACCCATATTTTGGGCGCACCTTTCAACCAATGTTTAATTGTGTATGTTTTCCTCGAGCATACTTCATTACATCATTTGATATGACAAATGTTATCTCCTTATCCACCTAATTGTGGAGATCCATCTTTTGAATACCTCGATGAGTTATCGCTGAGTCCATCAGTCACCTCATCCTCTTGTTGATTTAATGATGAACTCTTGTTTCGGAACTCGCTTCCATAGTTCATTTCCCGAGAATCTTCGATGTCATCTCGTCAATTTGTGTTGCACCTTTCTTCTCAGGCATCGTGAGTCTGAGTTATCCTGCCACCTATCCGAGCTGAATCTCGGTCAGTTATGATGGTTGGAACATTTTTCCAAGAGTTATAACACTGGTCTTTTATGACCCAGTAAGGTGATGGCATGCCCAGCATACCTGGCCGGATGACCTGTTGATATAATTTCCTTATTAGCAAGGTTATCCATTCTTCCATGAGGAAATTGTAAGACTTATTCTACAAGTTGTTCCTGATGGATCCTTTGTGTATCCAAAGTCTGACCTTTGCTTGAAGACCATGTCAATGCTATCTCGAAGCATGTCTGTGGTACTCCGATCTTCAATAAGAACAGTTGAAGCAATGCTACCTTTTCTTTATCAAATATCCAAAACACCGTTGTTTGGGTAATGTCATGAACTTCCTCTCTCCTAACTTAAATGGTTTTCTACGTTATATCCTGTCATGGATATCATGCTCTGTTTGTCCTTGGGAAGGAAATACTCCTGAAATATGTGTTTTAACACATTTTCCTTTCCATTGTTCTGTCTAATCTGATGATCATATTTTCCTTCCATTGGTTTGTTTAAACCTTTTCTATGATCTATATGATATAAGCGGTAATAATCCACTGCTTGGGCAAACACCTCGATGTACAACTCTGTCGGTAAGACCTTGTTACTATTGTTGATGACATTCCGGTAACCACCGATGGACGGGAACTTTGCCAATTGTTTCGCCTCGTTCAACAAGTAGAATAATGACTCTCTTCGTTCCCCGTCCTTGGTACCGACATTGTTGCCGGCATAGCTGACAAGCTATTCACTGACATGCCTCCCTGTCGCAGCTGTGTAAGATGTCACCACCCTTCCTACTTTCAACCCATATGGTGGGCCCATAACCCACAAGTCCCTGGATCGAAACCTAACTCTTCTTTACGACCCGGTTTCAAATGTATCCTTTGCATCTGGCTTCGTATGTGATTGACGAGCTAAATTCTATACCATTATCCTTCCTGGAATCAAACACCATGTTATTCTCGTTGTTCAAGCCCCCATTCCAGCTTCTGTCTAGGCATCGAATGATTGCCTACCCATTTGAAACGTTGGTACCATCATATATTGCACTCAACGGATTCACTGAAATACAACTCGTGGGGTACCTCGTGTTTTTCCCATTGAGTTCACCGTCTGATACCCAGCTTTGTGGAGGTGCGTTCTTCCTGAGTAATTCCCCCTGGCCGCGTTCGTAGGACGCTGGAGATCCTGAAGAAAGGATGACGACTTGATCATGGTGACTGGAAGCAGAGAAATGAAGACAACAACGAAAGGGATCAACCTCTTCGAAAGGGCAGCCAAGACCGAGAAGACTCGTTAGGTTTTTCGCTACCAACACCTCCCCCCCCCCCCTTACTCCACCGCTTAAATCTCGGGACGAGATTTCTTGTAATGGAGGAGAATTGTAACGCCCGGGTAATTAAGCTACAGTAATCCCCACTAATGATGCCACGTCACCTCTGTCACTGTAGTTAATCTCGGGTTAAATCAAAACGGTTTCAAAATTCAATACAAAATTATGATGGCAATAAAAGTTTTTCAAAAAGTCAAACTAAAATGTTCGGGGGTTGTCAAAAAATTACAAGGTTAATTATGGTGGGGTGCACACATTTTTATAAAGTGCCTGAATATTTTAAAATGAAATAAAACAGAAGAGAAAATAAATTAAGAAAAGAAAA
>NC_041388.1:97724961-97726090 GCF_002162155.2 Triticum dicoccoides
CGTCGCCAGCGCCCCTCCGGTGACCAAATGGTCACGGGGCCGAGCCCCTGTGCTCAGCGCGTCGCGCAACCCCCCCTGGTCTTCCCGTTAGCCCCGTAGCGCGATCCCGACGCGGTCCTGAATCCCACCGCCGCCTCCGCCGCTCGCCGGCGTCGTTTCCGGCCAAGTCCGGCCGTGCCTCTGCCACCGTTGGACGCGACATCCTCTCCACGTTCGAACGCACCCGCCCGCGGCCATTTTGGCCGCCGGACGTCGAATCCCGGCGAGGTCCGGCGCCCCTCCGCCGCGGGAACGCTCCCCGGAGCTCCCCAACGCCGGCCGCCGACGTGGCCGGCCTGAGGCCACCCCTGGGTCATTGACCCGTGGGCCCTAGGGGCCCGGCCGGCCTGTTGACCCGGTCAGCCTTGCTGATTGGACCGGCCATGCCACTGACCGCAGCCCCCCCCCCAGAACGTTAAAAGTAAAAATAAATGATAATTAAAATATTAATTAATTAATTAAGTAAATACTTAATTTAATTAATCCTGATTAATTAACCTAATGGCTAATTAACCTAATTAACTATTGTTAATTAACTAACAGAGTATGACGAACGGGACCCACCTGTCAGGTTGACCAAGTCAACCCTGTTGACTGCTGACGTCAGCATGACATCATGCTGACGTCATAAATTCATTTTTCGAATTAAATAATTAATTAATTAAATTCCAGAAATTAATAAGATCTTTAGAAAATCATATCTTTTAATCCGTAACTCGGATTAAAATATTTTCAACATGAAAGTTGCTCAGAACGACGAGACGAATCCGGATACGCAGTCCGTTCGTCCGCCTCACACCCCTAACCTATCGAACTCGCAACTTTCCCCCTCCGGCTCCTCTGCCCGAAAACACGAAACACCGGGGATATTTTCCCGGATGTTTCCCCCTTAACCGGTACCACCTCATACCACGTTAGGGCACACCTAGCATCGATACTTGTCATGTCATGCATCGTTATGCACTTGCTTGCTATGTATTTACTGTTTCTTCCCCCCCTCTTCTCTTCGGTAGACTACGAGAGCGACGCCGCTGCTGCTGCCCCGTACGACTACGAGGTTGACGACCACTCTATCTTGCCAGAGCAACCA
>NC_041388.1:97726291-97732493 GCF_002162155.2 Triticum dicoccoides
GCAACCAGGCAAGCCCCCCCCCCCTTGATCACCAGATATCGCCTACTCTTCTCTATACTGCTTGCATTAGAGTAGTGTAGCATGTTACTGCTTTCTGTTATACCTATCCTGATGCATAGCCTGTCCTTGTTACCACTGTTGTTACCTTTACCTGCAATCCTATATGCTTAGTATAGGGTGCTAGTATTCCATCTGTGGCCCTACATTCTTGTCCGTCTGCCGTGCTATACTATCGGGTCGTGATCACTCGGGAGGTGATCACGGGTATATACTATACTTTATACATGATACAGGTGGAGACTAAAGTCGGGTCGGCTGGTGGAGCACCCGCGAGTGGATCTTTGAGGCGGAGCGACAGGGCAGGTTGAGACCGCCTAGGAGAGAGGTGGGCCTGGCCCTGTTCGGCGTTCGCGGATACTTAACATGCTTAACGAGATCTTGGTATTTGATTTGAGTTGGCTACGAGCCTATACGCACTAACCATCTACGCGGGAGTAGTTATGGGTATCATGACGTCGTGGTATCAGCCGAAGCACTTCAGACGTCAGCGACGGAGCGGGGCGCGCCGAATTGGAATGGAACGCCACTAGGCTAGGTCTACTTTCGGCCGCGTACGCAACGTTCAGGTGTGCTATGGGCGATGGGCCCAGACCCCTGTGCGCTTAGGTTTAGACCGGCGTGCTGGCCTCTCTGTTGAGCCTAGGTGGGGCTGCGACGTGTTGATCTTCCGCGACCGGGCATGACCCAGGAAAGTGTGTCCGGCCAAATGGGATCAAGCGTGCTGGGTAAGTTGGTGCACCCCTGCAGGGAAGTTAATCTATTCGAATAGCTGTGATCTTCGGTAACAGGACGACTTGGAGTTGTACCTTGACCTTATGACAACTAGAACCGGATACTTAATAAAACACACCCTTCCAAGTTCCACAGACAACCCGGTGATCGCTTTTCTACAGGGCGACGAGGAGAGGATCGCCGGGTAGGTTTATGCTATGCGATGCTGCTTGGAGATGCTACTTGGAGATGATACTTGGAGATGCTACTTGGAGATGCTACTTGAAGATGCTACTTGGAGGACTTCAATCTACTCTCTTCTACATGCTGCGAGACGGAGGCTGCCAGAAGCGTAGTCTTCGATAGGACTAGCTATCCCCCTCTTATTCTGGCATTCTGCAGTTCAGTCCACCGATATGGCCTCCTTACACATATACCCATGCATATGTAGTGTAGTTCCTTGCTTGCGAGTACTTTGGATGAGTACTCACGGTTGCTTTTTCCCCACTTTTTCCCCCTTTCCTTTCTTTCTGGTTGTCGCAACCAGATGCTGGAGTCCAGGAGCCAGACGCCACCGTCGACGACGACCCCTACTACACCGGAGGTGCCTACTACTACGTGCAGTCCGCTGACGACGACCAGGAGTAGTTAGGAGGATCCCAGGCAGGAGGCCTGCGCCTCTTTCGATCTGTATCCCAGTTTGTGCTAGCCATCTTATGGCAACTTGTTTAACTTATGTCTGTACTCAGATATTGTTGCTTCCGCTAACTCGTCTATGATCGAGCACTTGTATTCGAGCCCTCGAGGCCCCTGGCTTGTATTATGATGCTTGTATGACTTATTTATGTTTTAGAGTTGTGTTGTGATATCTTCCCGTGAGTCCCTGATCTTGATCGTACACATTTGCGTGCATGATTAGTGTACGATTGAATCGGGGGCGTCAGACCGATGGTCATGGTGCAATGCACCGACAAGGATGGCGCGGAGGAGGGGGTTGCCGCCGAATCGTCGACTACCATGTTCTCCATTGGGACATCGTCGTCCTCCGGCTGCCTGCCGGCCAGCCAATCGGCAGCAATGGCTGCCATCTCCTTGTGGTCTGTTGTCCGCCTGTCCCTAAGAGCACTGGAGCGCGAGGAAGCCATGGTGGGCAGTAGTGGTGTGGACAGGAGAATAGGAACGGATGCGGATGACTGCGGCTATGGCCGGCGCAACAGTTTATATAGCAATGGTGGGCGGCGAAGGGACGGAGGTGTGGCGCCAGAGTAGCCGCCTCGGCAACCTCGTATCATTAATGTGGGTGGCAGAAGGATGGACGGACGACACTTGTGTCGTTTGAAGGCGGAGCAATCGCATGCACCGGGAAGCGGGGCGGGCGGCGCTGACCGTTTCAGGCGGAAAGCACGCGGGAGCGAGGGAGGCGGTCTGGGTGGGACAGGGCAGTCAGACTCGTGCTTGGCAACGGGTTGCTCCAGCAGCTGGACATGCTGGCTCGCCTGCTACCTCACCGAGATGAGCGACGACAATCAGACGATGGACGTAGCTTCCGACCAGGAGCCGGCGCCACTGTCCAAGCCGGTTCATGCCGTGTTCACCATAGAGCAGGTGCGGCCGCACTTCGACGCCCTAATGGCGGAAGAGCTACCGGCACAGGAGGACCTGTGCTGCAACCTCCGTCTCCTCCACGAGCACCGATGAACAAGCGAACGAAAATGCCATCGCGGACATGTGGCCCTATGATCCTGGCTTCTCGAATGAGCAGCGGGCGATGTATCAGACCATCCGTAGGGCCCACGAGGCCCTCTCCGTCGTCCTTCGAGTTGTTGCGCTTGCTGTGGCGCCGTCGTCTCGTGTTGTCAACATGGTCAACGGACATGAGGATGAGGAGATGACTTTACTTGGAGAGGATGACAGTGGGGACCCACTAGGGCCATAGTCCCACGTACGCAAGTGCCTCCTTATTAGTATATAAAACTATAATTTTTTTGCTTCCTCCTGGTTTCTTGACATCACAGTCCCACACCATTGTCAACCTATGTAGTCAATAAACGAGATAATTGCACAAGAAGCGGCCGACAGCTGAGACCAAGCAGCTCGAGCAGTATTTGTGTTTTTGAGGTGTGAGCACTGCAGAGTTTTTCTTGAGCGATGTTTAGCCCAGATATTAATTTTTCTCCTCTGAACAACAATGAAAACATTGATGCAGCTATTAACTGGGCGGGCTGTGGCCCGTCTAGCCCACGCCAGATATCCAACCCAGATATTAATTTTTTTCAAGCTGAAAATGGCTAGCCCAGCTATACTTTTTTTAGGAATACCCAGGCAAGGTCAAGTTGTTATTCTCCGCCCCGCTGGGCTGCAAATCTTTCCTAGGAGGGATGCATTAGGCTTAACAAGAAAATGGGCTTTAAGAAATAATAAATGGGATGTAATTATAAAAACTAGACAGTAACTATAAAATATGCACCAAACACGTAATTACTTTATAAAATATTATTTTTGGATATTGAAAATTTTAATTTCATTAATTGTTGTGAGCGTAATGTTTTGTTGGATTTTTACCTAATATAAATTTATATTGAAATTGTATTTAATATGACTAGAAATTTCGGGATAAAAATATTTCGGATCCCATCAAAATGTGGGAAATTTTATTGAATCCTGTTTTGAATGGTTCATTGAAATGGGTTGTACTTTTAACAAACTGTAAATGGGCTGTAGTAAATTCCATTAGAATTCAAAAATTGGATGCACATTCTTACAAATCTCAAATCGGCTATAAGTTCTCTACCACACACTTGTGGCCTTACTAAGTTGACGCGTCCCCTAAAAAAAGAGTTGACGCGTATGCAAGGCTTTGTCAACTTATAGTCAACACACGGTTCTAGCAGTAGTGGCCGTTGGATGTCTATCCAACGAATGTTGTGCTTCTTCTTCAATCTCGGATGTTCTAGCTTCACCCGCCCAAAAAATGATTCCTCCCCCTGGCATCTGGGGCGCACCGTTTTGGAAGCTGACCTATGGGCCTACTAAGTTGACGCGTACCAAGGGCTTTGTCAACTTAGTCAATATAAACGATTCTAGCTGCAGTGACCGTACGATGTCCATCCAACGACGGTCGTGCTTCTTCAACCTCTGGTCTTATTGCTCCAGCCGCCCAAAGTAGCACCGGTCGTGCCGCCTGCTCCTGCCTCCCGTGGACGGCTGTGCTACCGCGCAGGCCTCACCGCCCCTACTACTCCCACCGCTGGCCAGGGCATCCCTCCACTCACCCACACCCCCTGCTATTCTGCGGCGACAGCAGCCTCACACCGCAGCCGAACCAGTGAACCCTCGTACTCCTCTCCGTGTGGGCATCAACTGCCGCGTCTTCCCCGGCTTCGCGTCATCCCCTTCCTAGGCCTCGCTGTCATCCATCGCCCTGGTGCTCTTGGCGCGGCGTGGTCAACATGGTCAAGCAACGACTTCCATCGGAAGAGTACTGTACATGGAGAGGCTAACAGCCGGGTCCACGGCAGCCGCAAGGAAGTAACTCCTTATTACGTGAAAAATAATTATTCCTCCACCTGACAGCAGGGACCCACCGGACGGGCCACCGTATTTGGCAAAAAAATGTTTCCCCCTGACTGTTGGGACCCATCGGACGGGCCAACGTATTTCACGAAAAAACGTTCCCCCCGCTGTCAGCTCGGACCCACCGGAGGTGCCTCCTTATTACGCACAAAAAAATGAATACTCTCCCTGCTAGTTGGGACCCACCTTTGTGGGAGGCTGACTTGTGGGCCTACTAAGTTGACAGGGACGGAGTACTTTGTCAACTTAGTCAATATGAACGATTCTAGCTCCAGTGACCCTACGATGTCCATCCAATGGTCGTAGTGCTTCTTCAACCTCTGGTCTTCTTGCTCCAGCCGCCCAAAGCAGCGCCGGTAGTGCCGCATGCTCCTGCCTCCCGTGGCTGGCTGTGCTGCCGCAGAGGCCTCACCGCCCCCTACTATTTCCACCACTGGCCAGGCCCTGTGGTGACGGCAGCCTCACACCGTAGCCGAACCAGTGAACCGTCGTACTCCTCTCCGCGCGGGCTTCCACTGCCGCGTCTTCCCCGGCTCCGCGTCGTCCCCTTCCTAGGCCTCGCCCTCGTCCACCGCCTTGGTGCTCTCGGCGCGGCGTGGTCAACGTGGTCAAGGAACGACTTCCATCGAAAGAGTATTGTACGTGGAGAGGCTGACAGCTGGGTCCACGGCGGCCACAAGGAAGTGCCTCCTTATTACGCGCAAAATAATTATTCCTCCACCTGACAACAGGGACCCACCAGATGGGACACTGTATTTCGTGAAAAAATATTTCCCCCTGACTATTGGGACCCACTAGCTACATCTTCACACACAAGGAAGTGTGTCTGGGCAACAAAAATGATTCACCCCCCTGACTGCTGGGACCCACCAGCTACATCTTCGCAGGCAAGGAAGTGCCTGACAGTCGGGACCCACCTGGTTGAAGCGTACGTAGTGTTGTCATTCTGGTCGCGAACGTGTACGTACATACTGGTCGATGTAGAGGCGCGCACGTGTCATAGTAGAGGCATGCACGTAGCATGTACACGTACGTATAGCGGCCAGTGTACGTACATACGGGCAAGGTCTCGAACGCCTACTCGCGCATACGTACGGCCAGGGCTCGTGTACATGGCTGGGTCGGAATGGAGAAATAGCGTCGTCGTCGTGTTCATGGGGAGCCAACGGCTGGGTCGGAACGAAATGTGTCGTCGTGTTCATCGGGAGGGCTTGGACGGAACAGCCGATGGAAACGAGGCCTAGCGTACCGCAAGAACGGAGGAAACAGCCTTGTGTTCGACTGGCCACGTTTGAAACGGGATCATGTTCATCGGGAGGGGTCTGGTGTACCGCAAAACGGAGGAAACAAACCTCCTACGATCGAAATAGGGGTCCTGTTGATCGGGGGGAGTGTGGCGTACCGCAAAACGGAGGAAACGGACTTGTGTTGGAGCGCTACGGTCGAAACGGGGGTCCTGTTCATCAGGAGGGGTGTGGCGTACCACAAAACGGGACTCCACGGGATATTGTTCATCTCCACCGTCGACCCCCTCCAGCCTCCACGGGCTACTATTCATCCACCGTTGACCTCCTCCAGCCTCCACCTGCGACTGTTCATCCACGGGCTCCTGTTCATCCAGCCTCCGTCGCGCGCTACTCCACCGGCTACTGTTCAACCAGCCCTCTCCACGGGCTCCTGTTCAACCACCCCTCCACGGGCTACTGTTCATCCAGCCCTCCACTGTCTACTGTTCATCCAGCCCTCCACGGGGTGGTCCTGTTCATCCAACCCTCCACGGGGTCCTGTTCATCCAGCCCCAACCGGCTCGATCGATCGGGGTCCTGTTCATCCAGAGGCAACACAACGGGGTCCTCTT
>NC_041388.1:97733119-97788381 GCF_002162155.2 Triticum dicoccoides
CAACGCTCACTGTTCATCCAGAGGCAGCATCGATCAGCTTCAGTTAGCAGTAGTAGCGAAGGAATCACTCGATCGGGTTCAGTTAATAGCCATCGATCAATCGCTCGGGTCAGTAACGTGTAGCCTGCAGTGCAATCGCTCGGGTTCAGTTAGAGCACAATGCCTCGCACCCAAACACGCATCACTCGTCCCCGACCACCCACCGTAACCGGGAACACCCCGATATTTTTCTCGCCCTCGCTTCTACCATGGTTTTTTCGTCATGGATGGCCCAAAGAATGTCATGCAACTGCGTCTCCGGCCCGCCCAGGACGAAAAGCCCATTTTTTCATAGAAGTAGGACCCCACCACATCTATGATGATACCGGGTTTTTTCACAATTATCATCATAGAAGTGTCATAATTATGACAATTTTTTTTCGTTCGGCCTAAAATGTCACGGATGTGTCTTTTTTTTGTAGTGCTCCTTGCCAGCGGGTGGTCCCTCGGTCGCGAGCTTGACGGTGTCCAGCTTCGCCCACTGTATCTTGACACGGGCGAAGGCCGTCCGCGCACCTTCGATGCAGACCGACCTCTTGATGACATCAAGCCGGGGGCAGGTGATACGTCTCCATCGTATTTATAATTTTTGATTGTTCCATGCCAATATTCTACAACATTCATATACTTTTGGCAACTTTTTATACTATTTTTGGGACTAACATATTGATCCAGTACCCAGTGCCAGTTCCTGTTGGTTGCATGTTTTTTGTTTCACAGAATATCCATATAAAATGGAGTCCAAACGGGATAAAAACTGATGGAGATTTTTTGGAATATATATGATTTTTGGGAAGAAAAATCCACGCGAGACGGTGCCAAGGGAGGCACGAGGCAGGGGCCGCGCCCCTGACCCTCGTGGCCACTGTCGGCGTCCTGGGAACGGGGGTCCCCAGACTTGCCTGCCTGCGGCCTGCTGCGTGGCCGAGCCAGCAGGCCGTACGACCCATCTTCACCAACAAGGCACCCAAGACCCTCGCGAGGCGGACGGCACGAGACCTCCTCCGGGGCGGCCTAGTCAGGCAGGCTCACAAGGAGCGGAGATATCAAGGTGAGGCGAACCTCACGAGGCTCTCGTGATGTGAGCCATGACGATCGACACCAGGCAGGCGCCAGGAGGGCGCCAGCGCGCGCGGCGTCCTTGTTTCCTCTTTGATGCTAAGGAAACTAGTGCAGGCGAGGAGTACCGAGGCATCAAGAAAAGGTTGCCATTTCGGTGCAACAAGACCAAGACCAGAAGGACGACAAGACGGAGGTCATTGTGGAGCCCAAGACGGCGTCACCACCAGAGGCTTTCGCAGGCGCATACCACCTTTAGTCAGGATGGCTTGTACTAGTTGTCCCCCTTTGAATTAGCCCGCCGTTGTTGGCTCCCTTCCCGCTCAACATTTGGGAAGAGGATCAGGTCCTCTATAAGTAGGGCTAGCCACCACCATAGAAGAGGACGGAGAGAGGACAGAGGACAGAGAGAAGGGGAGAGGACGAGAGGACGACATCTTAGATCACTCTCTCACCCGCACAAGTTAGCCACGCACAAGAACACCTCAACCTGAGGAGGCTGTTCTTCCCCTTGTATTGTTCATCATTAGCCCAAGAGGCAATCCACCACCTCCACACTAGAGTAAGGTGTTACACCACAACGGTGGCCCAAACAAGTATAAATCATGTGTCTTTCTGTGTTGCGAGTTCGTCGAGTTCGTCCGCGAGATCTTAGCGAGCTAGGGCATAGATTGATAGGAGGGAAAGACTTCGTGCGCACCCCAGTGTTCGAACCTTAAGGGTTTGCCGGAATCCCACATCCAACAGTCGGCGCCAAATGTCGGATGTGGAACCTTAAGGGTTTGCCCGAACCTTAAGGGTTTTCCAGAACCTTAAGTGTTTGCCGGAACCCTGCACCCCAGTGTTCGAACCTTAAGCTCCGACAAGCTCCATAGAGGCAGACCCCACGGTCGGCGCCAAATGTCGGATGTGGGGTTCCAGCAAACCCTTAAGGTTCTAACACTAGGGTGCGCGTGAAGTCTTTCCCTCCGATCGATCTACGCCCTAGCTCGCTAAGATCTCGCAGACGAACTCGCAACACAGAAAGACACATGATTTATACTGGTTCGGGCCACCGTTGTGGTGTAACACCCTACTCCAGTGTGGTGGTGGTGGATTGCCTCTTGGGTTGCTGATGAACCATACAAGGGGAAGAACAGCCTCCTGAGGTTGAGGTGTTCTTGTGCGTGGCTAACTTGTTTGGGTGAGAGAGTGATCTAAGATGCCGTCCTCTCGTCCTCTCCCCTTCTCTCTGTCCTCTGTCCTCTGTCCTCTCCTTCTATGGTGGTGGCTAGCCCTACTTATAGAGGCCCTGATCCTCTTCCCAAATGTTGAGCGGGAATGTAGCCAACAACGTCGGGCTAATTTGAAGGGGGACAGCTAGTACAAGCCATCCTGACAAAAGGTGGTTTGCGCCTGCGAAAGGCTTTGGTGGTGACGCCGTCTTGGGCTCCACGATGACCTCCGTCTTGCCGTCCTTCTGGTCTTGGTCTTGTTGCACCAAAATGGCAACCTTTGCCCGATGCCTCGGTACTCCTCGCCTGCGCTAGTTTCCTTAGCATCAAAGAGGAAACAAGGACGCTGCATGCGCTGGCGCCCGCCTGGCGCTCGCCTGGTGTCGATCGTCATGGCTTACGTCACGAGAGCCTCATGAGGTTCGCCTCGCCTTGATATCTCCGCTCGTCGTGAGCCTGCCTGACTAGGCCGCCCCGAAGGAGGTCTCGTGTCATCCGCCTCGCGAGGCTTGGCCCCTCGCGAGGGTCTTGGGTGCCTTGTTGGTGAAGATGGGCCGTACGGCCTACTGGCTCGACCATGCAGCGGGCCGCAGACAGGCAAGTCTGGGGACCCCCGTTCCCAGGACGCCGACAGCAGCCCCCGGGCCCAAGGTGCGCTCGGGCTTGGCTTCACGGTGAAGCCAAGGGCCAAGTACGGAGCGCCGCGGGCCCCCAAAGCCTGCGGCCTTGGTTGACGCGTGGCGGTTGATTGGTCGTGGGCGTCTCCGCTTCCCCGCGCTGCCTCGTCGACTGCACGACTTGACGATTCCCTGCGACATGCAAGGGAAACCATCATTACCTGCGGTCGTGGGAGGTGTCGGTTGGCCTTATTTTGCTATACATGGGGAGGGGGCGGAGCCCCCGTCGCCCATCTCTTCCTTGCTTGCTGCTTCTTCTTCCTCATTCCACTCCTAGCTTCTTCTTCCTCGCTTCGTTGCTCGCAGTGCCACCAATGGCGCCTATCAGAAGGTTCTCCGCTGAAGAAAAGGGGAAAGCCCCCCGGGATGTCCTGGAGCAACTCCCGCCGAAGAAGAGGTCGATCCACAGCCGTGAAGAAACGGCGATGCAGGTGGTGGCGAGGCCTTGGTGCGAGCGGCCTCATCCAGGGTACCCGCTACCCCTGTACAGCCAAGCCGAGGGCTCAGGAGGGCAGGGCGACGAGCAGCGCCGCCGGTGCCGCGCTCGGAGTCGCCACGTCACGGTGACGCACGCCGTCGCCCTCGGAATCCACGCCGTGGACTCCTCGCTTGAGCTGGTGCTGTGGGCGCCGATGCTGCCAAGCTCTTGGATCCGCTTCCCGCGGTTCTTCTCCGACGTGATGCCGCCGAGGGGGCCTCTCAAGATCTGGTTGTAGCACGCCGACTGCGGCGCTCCTGCGACTGGAGCGGAGATCAAAGCGGTCCTCTCCGGCAAGATCTTCATGACCCGCGGCTGGGGCAAGATCGCGCGGTCTGCCGCGTGAGGGGCACCCTCGCGATCCATCTTGAGTACGACGGCGTCTCCACGCTCTTCTTCAAGGTCTTCGACACCGAGGGCTGCCGCCTGGAGGGCTGCTCCGGAGAGGAGCGCGAGGCAGACGCGCGCTCTGCTCGCGACCACTCCAGCAGCAGCAGCCCCTGGGAGTCCAGCAGCTCTCCTGAGCTCTACGAGACTCCGGAGACGAGCGACGACAGCTATGTGCCCCCGAGCTCTCGCCGCGCTCGGAGCAGTGCTGCTGCATCCGGCCGCCACCGCCACTGATCTGGATGTGGTTGGCGCCGGCCTCCCGTGGCCCACTGTTGATGATGGCGTCCGCCACGGGGGGGTGTAGATAGGATCCTCCTCAGTTTTAGCTTTTGTTTCCTGCGAAGAACCATGAAGCGCCCCGTGGGGCCATCTAAGGGTCTGTAATGTCTTTTGTGCGTTTCTTCCCTGTTATGATGATTTGATGAACGCGCGTCCCGTTAAGGCTCGGTTCCCCCTTTCTTTCCTCACGATAGCTTGTTGCTCTACGCTGACAGGTCCTGGTCCCCAGGCAGGCTACAACCATCGCTGGTATGCCAGGTCGCTTGCCGTGGTCAAGGTCAGGAGGTGTGCGGCCCGAGGTCCAGTAAGAGCCCCTGAGGCGCGATGCTCAGGAGGTCCCCCTTAGCGCTCAAGCGGCCATGGTTAGGGAAGAAATGGAGTTGACGTGGCCGCAACGGGATTGCGGTAAGGCGTGAGTGTTCATAAGGCCCAAACATTTAGCCGATCCGAGGGCGAGACTTATCTTGCGAACTTCATGAAGATTCCTGACATTGCGCTGGGGATGTGCACCAACTTGTGCGGCAAAGCCAGAATGGCCCATACAAGTTTCCCTCCTCCCATGCTCTCCTTGGTGCTCTGCGTCCTCAGGCCCCGGCCCTCGAGCGAGCTCAGCCGCCGCTGGTATGCGAGGTCGTGATGCCGTGGTCAAGGCCAGGGGGTGAGGGCTGGAGAGCCAGTAAGAGCTCCTGAGTCGAGATGCTCAGAAGACCCCCTTTTAACGCGCAAGCGAATTGCACGAGAGAAAAGGAGACTCGCGGTGTCACCTACTATCCTTCCTGCGGGTTCCCTGTGAACAGGCACAAGAAGAACAGGGTTTGCCGTTACAGCCGTCAGCCTGCCGCTGGTTGGTTCGGACGAAATGAAGGCACTGAGGGCCTGGTGAGGTGACGTGTGCGGGGCATGCCGCGAGCCAGAGCTCGACCACTCAGGTTTGTCGACGTGGCAGGGATGGACCCATGCACTAGTGTTGTGCCTGTGAGGAGGCCCCGTGGAGGCGATGATCGGGCAGATGATGACTGTAGGCAGGTTAAGCAGGGAAGGCAAATCAGCTTGGGTAAATGCAGGAAGATACATGCCACTGGGTCTGGCCCGAGCGGCTTGAGGATGATGCAGCCCAAGGGGCGCCCCAGCAAGGTAAGCTAAAGACATAAGCAAATGGGATACATGCCATAGGGACGGACCCACACAGCCTAAGAATGATGCAGCCCAAGGGGCACTCCCAGCTTAACGAGCTTGGAAGATGTCACCTGGTTCTATAGACGAAGCAGAGTTGGTGCAGCTGAAGGTGTGCGTCGAAGAAACGACTCCTCATGAGCCACCAGAGCCCTGAGCCTCGGGAGGCTCTGGGGGCTTAGGAGGCTCCCTAAAGACCGTCTCCATTCCCTCCAGGACGACGCAGTACCTGGCCTCTTGGGCCGCCAGGTCACGCCGCATGGCACGCAGATAGGCCGGCACCGCGCTCGGCAAGCCGAGGGGCATGCGAACGTGGCTGTGTGGCGGGCCTCTGCAACGACCCACACGTGAAGGCCAGAAGCGCTCCTGAGACGCGGGCCTATTGAGCCCTGGAATGTCGACGCAGACACGCGGCTCGGCACCCTTGCCTGGGTGATGCGCCACGCCCTGCGAGCGGCTATCGCCGCGCATGGCTCTTGTGTCTTGCAGTTCCTGTGTGGTCTTAGCAATGAACTCTTGAGTGGCGGGCACCCCTTGCCCGATGTTCTCCTGAGGAAAATGTGCCACGTAGCACGCCTCCAAGTGGTGCCCAAGCGCCTCCCTCGTGAGATGGGCAAGGTCTGAAGCCCTCCAGAAGAGAGCCCTCGAGCCCTGCCTGAGGAGGGCGTCGGGCACGCCTTCCTATGAGATGGAGGGAGGCGCCCCTGGGACGGACGCTGATCCTGACGAGGCTCCTGCCGTGAGGCCATCCTCCTAAGGTCCTGTGCGGTGCGGCTGCTTCTTCTTGGGGATGGCCTCCGAAGGACCCTCACTTATGTTGTTGGGGTTGTCGATTGCAGCAGCTTGGAAGGCGCGCTCGAGGGAGCACACCGCGTCCCTCTCTTCACAAGGGACCGTGATGACCCCCTCCATTTCCAGGCATCTTGAGGGCGTTGTAGCCGTGGTGGGTGACCGCCATGAACTTCGCCAGGGCCGGATATCCAAGGATGGCGTTGTACGGTAGGCGGATGTGCGCGACATCAAAGTCGATGAGCTCAGTGCGGTAGTTGTCGCGTGTGCCGAAGGTGACAGGCAGGCGGACCTGCCCTATCAGTGTGGTAGAGCCGTCGGTCACTCCCGAGAAAGGTTTGGTAGGTTGGAGCTGCTCATATGTCACTTGGAGGTTGTCGAAAGTGTCGACGGACAGGACATTGAGTCATGCGCCGCCGTCGATGAGAGTCTTGGTAACTTGCACATTGCTGATGACTGGGGAACACAACATCGGGAGGACTCCGGCGATGGCCGCACACTTGAGCTGATCTGCCGAGTTGAAAGTGATGGCGCACTGGGACCACTTGAGCGGGCGCGCGGCCTCAAGCTTGGGTAGCGCCGCGTTCACCTCGCGAGTGAATCGATTGAAGATGCGCTGAGGGGCTGGGGCCTAGGCGCCGCCCAAGATGCAGGAGACTGCACACGGCTCCTAGAAGCCCCCAGCCCCTCGTCCCGATGATGGTCGTCGTTCCTTCTTGGCGGCGGCAGTGGGGGAAGACCGGTGTTGCCTTGGGGGTGATCCTCACGAGGCTGGTCCCTCCAAGGCCCCTCACGAGGATGGTCCTGCCAACGGTCCTCACGAGGCCTGTCGCGCCATTCCTGGCGCGGGCCACGGTCATCCCAGCGTTCGCCCCCTCGTCCTCCCCCACGGCCATACACCCGGTCGCCGTGCTCGGGGCGTCGACCGTAGCGTCCCTCGCGTAGGGCTCGGAGCTCTTGGCGGTCGTTGGTGTTGTGGGTGTTTAGGTTGTGGAAGGCGCAGAACGGCGGGCTGTTCTTGGATGACTCGGGCTGATCTCTTGCCCGTTTGGTGTCGGGCTCCGCAGCTAGCACTACCGCTTCCTTGCGCTTCACGTCCTTGGCCTTGGCTTTCTTCTCCTCTGTGCCTGCGGCTGGCAGCTCAAGGAGGGAAAGGCGCCCCTCCTCAGCTCTTGCGCACCTGGTCGCCAGGTTGAACAACTCATGTGACGTGCAGAGCTCCGCGTGGATGGCGAGCTCTTCCTTCATCTTGACATCACGGACGCTGTCAGAGAATGCGGAGATGATGGCCTCATCCGTGACCTTGGGGATCTTGAGGCGGGTGTTGTTGAAGCGCTGGATGTACTTTTGGAGGGTCTCCCCTGGTTGTTGCTTGATGCGGCCCAGATCGGTCGCGGCCGGCGGGCGGTCGCGAGTGCCCATGAAGTTGGCGATGAAGCGGTCGCGCATCTTGTCCTAGGAGGAGATCGAGCCGTGCTGCAAGTTCAGGAGCCAGGTGCGGGCCCCATCCTTGAGAGCCATGGGAAACCAGTTCACCATGACTTTCTCGTCGTCGTTGGCTGCTTCGATGCTCAGCTCATAGAGCTGCAGGAACTCTGCGGGGTCGGCGGTGCTGTCGTAGCAAGGAGGCAGATCCGGCTTGAACTTGCCTGGCCAGGTGACACTGCGGTGCTCGGGGGTGAAGGCGCGGCAACCGGCCGTGGTTACTGGGGCCCGCCTCGGAGGTGGAACTTGGTCTTGTCGAGGTCCGCGCGGCGCCGCCGCAAGCGGCGCACGGTCTCGGGAAGCGCGGGTGCAACTTCCCGCGGCCGTGGGATTTCTTGGCAGCTTCCCTCTTCGCGCGCGGGCACCGATTGTGGCGGATCACATCGCGGGGCCGCGCGCCTTGGTGCCACGATGGAGTGGCGGTGCGGCCGTCCTGCCGCACCGAAGGATGCAGCAAAGACGCTTGCTACTCGTTCCCCATCGGGCCAGTGGCAGCATTGGCGGCGGGGGAGGGAGAACGACATGGTGGCCCACCGATGGGAGTTGTCTGAGCAACGCGGGCGGTGAGAGCAGCCCAACGCTCAGCTCGAGCGCGGCGAGCGTCCGCCGTGGAGACGATGGAGTGGTGGAGCGACGAGCTGACGGAAGGAAAGCTTCGGTGCACCCCTACGTGGCACGCCAAATGTCAGATGTGGGGTTCCGGCAAACCCTTAAGGTTCGAACATTGGGGTGCACGCGAGTCTTTCCCTCCTATCGATCTACGCCCTAGCTCGCTAAGATCTCGCGGATGAACTCGATGAACTCGCAACACAGAAAGACACAAGATTTATACTGGTTCGGGCCACCGTTGTGGTGTAACACCTTACTTCAGTGTGGTGGTGGTGGATTGCCTCTTGGGCTGATGATAAACCATACAAGGGGAAGAACAACCTCCTGAGGTTGAGGTGTTCTTGTGCGTGGCTAACTTGTTCTGGTGAGAGAGTGATCTAAGATGCCATCCTCTCGTTCTCTCCCCTGATCTCCGTCCTCCGTCCTCTGTCCTCTATCCTCTGTCCTCTGTCCTCTCCTTCTATGGTGGTGGCTAGCCCTACTTATAGAGGCCCTGGTCCTCTTCCCAAATGTTGAGCGAGAAGGGAGCCAACAACGGCGGGCTAATTTGAAGGGGGACAGCTAGTACAAGCCATCCCAACAAAAGGTGGTCTGCGCTTACGAAAGGCTCTGGTGGTGACGCCGTCTTGGGCTCCACGATGATCTCCGTCTTGCCGTCCTTCTGGTCTTGGTCTTGTTGCACCGAAATGGAAACCTTTGCCTGATGCCTCGGTACTCCTCGCCTGCGCTAGTTTCCATAGCATCAAAGAGGAAACAAGGACGCTGTGCGCGCTGGCGCCCGCCTGGTGTCGATCGTCATGGCTCACGTCAAGAGAGCCTTATGAGGTTCGCCTTGCCTTGATATCTCCGCTCCTCGTGAGCCTTCTTGACTAGGCTACCCCGGAGGAAGTCTCGTGTCGTCCGCCTCGCGAGGCTTGGCCCCTCGCGAGGGTCTTGGGTGCCTTGTTGGTTAAGATGGGCCGTACGGCATGCTGGCTCGGCCACGCAGCGGGCCGCAGGCAGGCAAGTCTGGGGACCCCCGTTCCCAGGACGCCTACAGCCACCCCGAAAGGCGGTTGGTGCCCTTCTTCTCCGCAAGAAAGCTAATATCCGATAGAGATCGTGTTAAAATTTCAACCTAATCGGAGTTACGGATCTCTGGGAATATAAGAAACGGTGAAAGGGTAGAATTTGAGAACGCAAAAACAGAGAGAGACAGAGAGACAGATCCAATCTCGGAGGGGCTCTCGCCCCTCCCATGCCATGGAGGCCAAGGACCAGAGGGGAAACCCTTCTCCCATCTAGGGAGGAGGTCAAGGAAGAAGAAGACGAAGGGGCCCCCTCTCCCCTTCTCTTTTGGTGGTGCCGGAATGCTGCCGTGGCCATCATCATCACCACAAGCTTCACCGCCATCATCACCAACTCTTCCCCCTTCTATGCTCTTCCCCCTTCTATGCAGCGGCGTAACCTCTCTCATACCCGCTGTAATCTCTACTTAAACATGGTGGTCAACACTATCTATTTTTTCCCAATGATGTATGGCTATCCTATGATGTTTGAGTAGATCTGTTTTGTCCTATGGGCTATTTGATGATCAAGATTGGTTTGAGTTCCATGTTTTATTATTGGTGCTGTCCTATGGTGCTCTCCGTGTCACGCAAGCATGAGGGAT
This sequence comes from Triticum dicoccoides, assembly GCF_002162155.2. Taxonomy (NCBI): domain Eukaryota; kingdom Viridiplantae; phylum Streptophyta; class Magnoliopsida; order Poales; family Poaceae; genus Triticum; species Triticum dicoccoides. Next base: position 97,742,963 of record NC_041388.1, read on the forward strand.
CCCCACTATTGGGTGTCTCAATACGTTCATGATTCTCTTATAGTGTGTTGCGTGAGTGATTGAAACACAAACCCGAGTAAGGGGGTTGTTGCGTATGGGATAAAGAGGACTTGATGCTTTAATGCTATGGTTGGGTTTTACCTTAATGATCTTTAGTAGTTGCGGATGCTTGCTAGAGTTCCGATCATAAGTGCATACTAGATCAATGAAGGCGCGCGTTGCCGCACCCGTCTATTTTGACAATAAATTGATATTAAATTTTGTACATAAATTATGATACAAAACATGAAAATTAAATACCACAGTCTTCTATATCGATGAGTGGACCCAAAAAAATATTCAAACCAATTTGTGCAAGAGCATCATACGTCCAGCTAGTGATAGTACATTTAGGTTTTCAAAACGTGGGCATATACCTCATGAAGAGCAGGAAGAACCTTGATATTCCTAACAGGTGCAATTTTTTCTTCCAGGAAGATAAGCATTCGTTCATGCCCAGAAATCTATCTCTAGCCCAAATATGGAATCTGATCGCATCCATTTAATATAGTCTGAACAATTCAAATTACAACGTCTCAACCGTAAAAGCATAAAGAAAGATAGCATCCGTTTTCCAAACCAGAAACACACCAACTATATTTCCAAGTGGAGATCTGGTACATGTAGTGAACCTGCAGATGAGCTCTAAAAGTATTTTTCATGTATGTCATGATGCTAAAGAAATGACGCAGCACTTTCCAAAACATACATGAAAAATACTTATTCTTTGAGTTACCTCACATTATGGAGCAATGTTATTATTTAATATTATCTCTAACCTAAGGGAGCCTCATAGTGGTGAGAAATTACAAAAGACACATAATCTTCCATAAGTTGTATTCTTACAATCTTGAATCAAAATTCAAGATTACAAACAGCAACACAAAAATCAGTATTAGGTCGACTGGAACATGGAATAGTTGGAGACTAATTACTCAACTATAGTCCTATATATGCATGGATAGTCAAATCAAATCAATAGTTCAACCAATTTCATATGCGGATTCCAAAACATTGCATACTCTGCACCAGGGCATGCAGGTAGAGAGATATCAGGGAGCATCAATCATGGAGACCTCTAGTGGATGGAGTGTATGGCCGAAGTTGCACCAAGGGAACTGTAATTTGAGAGAGTACTCAAAAAATGCGTCGTGATGGAAAAGGTACTCTACAGACTACATGGCAAAGTTTAAAGTGGCAATTGCTAGATATTGCATGAGAAGGTTAGAGAACATGTCCACTCATTCCTCGTCGTCGACGCCTCAACCTCGAACTGATATTAAATAATTAAGCTAGGAAATTAAAGGGTGTACCGAGTGGTTGTGACCAAGGTATTGGGCAACAGAGTAGAGACCACAGTGAAAAAAAGGTAGCAGACACAACCGTGGCACCTTGTTGTTCCTGACTCGCGGTTTCCGTGGTGCTTGGCCACAGGCGCAGGGCGAGGATGGTGGTCCAGTTCTTGCCCCTTCTACTTCCCTAATCATCGCCGCCGCATAGATCTCGTTGCCCCGACTGCCATCGGGATCGAGCAGGCGGAGGAGAGTGACAGTCGGCTGGGTCAGGAGGACGCAAGCAGGAGGGAGACGCCAGCGATGGGCAACACGACTGAGAACTATGCCTGCTTAGCTTCTTCTACAGGAGGAAGAAGGGTTCCGGTGACGAAGTATATACAGGCGCTTGTATGCAGATTGGAAAAACAGAAACGCACACCTCTAGTAATGGCTGCCGGCGAGTGGCACAATTCAGACATAATGAATGCTTCCAGAAACTGACGATTGATTGCTTGCTTCAATCGCGCGACTAAATTTCATCCCCATGTCTGCTTCACCGAACGCATGGTCCCTTCGCCTTTCTCTGGATCATCGTGCGATCCGGGAGGCCCGAGCTGTACGATATCGCTCAGGTTGTGGCGTTGTGCGACCACATTGCCTCCCCTCTTCGCCTGCACGTAACCTAGCCACCGGCGACGACATCGCCCGGTGAGTCGTTCTGGTCTTGCACAGCAACCGGGTAATGGGCTCTCTACCGTGAAACAGACTCAGGTAGCCATCAAGCTATTTTTTTGAGGATCCGATAGCTATCGAACTGCTACATGTCATTAGGCCCAGTTTAGCACCAGAGGCCCAACAATGTCAGCAGAGCAGCGGCCCAACAAAGGTGAGCGCTCGTTCTTAGCAATCGAAGGTAGCGAATGTGGGACTGGGGGACAATCGAAAGGCCAAAAAACGCCTCGAGTATTGATCGGACGGCTACGGATGCTAATGCTCTGGGAGGGCTGGAAAGTTGTGCGGTTATAATGTTTCTAAATAATCCAAGTAGAGAAAGTATGTTAGCTTATGCCTCTCCCTCATATAAAATTGCAATAATGATCACCGGTCTAGTTATCGATTGCTTAAGGACAAATAACTTTCTCGTAACAAAAAGCTCTTTACTAAAATTAACTTAGTTGTGTCCTTATCTAAACAGCCCCTACTTTTTATTTACATGCTCTTTATTACCTTGCAAACCTATCCAACAATACCTACAAAGTACTTCTAGTTTCATACTTGTTCTAGGTAAAGCGAACGTCAAGCGTGCGTAGAGTTGTATCGATGGTCGATAGAACTTGAGGGAATATTTGTTCTGCCTTTAGCTCCTCGTTGGGTTCGACACTCTTACTTATTGAAAACTCTTGCGATCCCCTATACTTGTGGGTTATCAAGACCTTTTTCTAGCGCCGTTGCCAGGGAGCAATAGCGTGGGGTGAATATTCTCGTGTGTGCTTGTTTGCTTTATCACTAAATAATTTTTATTTGTTGTTCTTAGTTGTTCTTTATCTTTAGTTATGGATATGGAACACGAAATACCAAAAAAATTAGGTGTACTTGCTGCTCATGGAGATGAGGAACCTCCTAAAACCCTCGATGCTCGTTATGTGACAGATATTATGTACTACTTTGATAATCCAGAGAAAACCTCATTCAATCTGGTAATGGGAGACACGTTGGGTCAACGTGAATACTTTAGGGATTATTGCTTGACTCAAAAAAGGAAACTATTATGGGATCAAATTTATATGTTGTATTGGTATGCTAGGCAACTATGCTTGAGATATGATTATACTTGTTGCTCTAGGATGAAGGCTCCACACCTTCCCTTTTCATGTGAATTTAATGATAATGAAACTTTGGCTTCTTATGCTAGAGGTATATATGACTACTATGATGTGGAACAACTAGAAGAATTTGTTGCTTTTATGGGTGCTTATGAAATTGAATCTATGTTTAAAGAATATGAAAATCTTTATGATGCTGTCTACAGACCTGAAAATTTAGCTATCCTTAAATATTGTTATGAGAATTATGAATACAATTCCGATATTGATGCGTTTATTGAGAAACTATCCGCTGTCCCAGAAGAGACTAATATTTTGCAGGAATCTATGGAAGAAGAAATTGATAAACTGTGAGCTCATTGGATGAAAAAGATGAGGAGGAGAGCGAAGAACAAAAGGAGGAAGAGCGGATTGATCACCCGTGCCCACCTTCTAATGAGAGTAACTTTTCAACTCATACATTGTTTAATTTCCCTTCATGCTTACCGAGGGATGAATGCTGTGATAATTGCTATGATCCCATTGATTCTTTTGAAATATCCCATTTTGATGATGCTTGCTATGATTGTGGCCAAGATGCCAATATGAATTATGCTTATGGAGATGAACTTGCTATAGTTCCTTATGTTAAACATGAAATTGTTGCTATTGTACCCACACATGATAGTCCTATTATCTTTTTGAATTCTCCAAACTACACTATATCAGAGATGTTTGTGCTTATTAAGGATTATATTGATGGGTTGCCTTTTACTACTACACATGATGATTTTGATAGATATAATATGCATGTGCTTGCTGCTCCTACTTGCAATTATTATGAGAGAGGAACTATATCTCCACCTCTCTATGTTTCCAATACGATAAAATTGCAAGAAATTGTTTATACTATGCATTGGCCTTTACTATGTGTGCATGAATTGTTCTTTTATGACATGCCGATGCATAGGAAGAGAGTTAGACCTCGTTATTGCATGATATATGTTACTTTGTGCTCACTACTAAATTACAAATCATTGTTAATTAAAATTGGCTTTGATATGCCTTGGGATCCGGGTGGGTTCATTACTTGAGCACTATATGCCTAGCTTAATTGCTTTAAAGAAAGCGCTGCCAGGGAGACAACCCAGAAGTTTTAGAGAGTCATTTACTTCTGTTGAGTGCTTTTATATAGTTTAAAAACAACAAAAATAAAGAGGGGAACCCAAAACTTTTTCAAAAAGGAAAGCGGAAGTGAGAAAGACGAGCATTGTTGAAGTGGGAGCTAGCCTTGAACTTTGTTCATGCTCACGGAAACTTTGTGAATCTTCATTACAGAAACTTTTCAACAAAAATAATTATCCCCTTGTACAATTCCGTTGTATTATAAAAATAATGTGCCAAGGTTTGCCTTTAGGATGTTTACGATGCTTGTTGATTTGTACGGTGCAGGACAGAAACTTTGGCTGTAGTGCGTGATTTTACATTTTTTACTGGAACGTCAAATGGTTCTGATTCTTTTTGCACTGTCTTTATATACAAATTATTTATTTTTTGTAATTTTGGTAGAATTTTTATAGTATCATAAGTATGGTGAATGTTCAGATTGCTACAGACTGTTTTGTTTTTGATAGATTCTGTTTTTGATGCATAGTTTGCTTGTTTTGATGAAACTATCGAATTATATCAGTGGATTAAGCCATGGGAAAGTCATACTACAGTAGCTACAATGCAAAAACAAAATATGAATTGTTTTGCAACAGTACTTAGAGTAGTGATTTGCTTTATTATACTAACGGATCTTATCGAGTTTTCTGTTGAAGTTTTGTGTGGATGAAGTGTTCGATGATCGAGAAGGTCTTGATGTGAGAAGAAGGAAGAGAGGCAAGAGCTCAAGCTTGGGTATGCCTGTGGAACCCCAAGTAAATATTCAAGGAGACTCAAGCATCTAAGCTTGGGGATGCCCCGGAAGGCATCCCCTCTTTCTTCAACAAGTATCTGTATGTTTGCGGATTCGTTTCGTTCATGCGATATGTGCAATCTTGGAGCGTCTTTTGCATTTAGTTTTCATTTTTCTTTTATGCACCATGCTGGTATGGGATAGTCCTTGGTTGACTTGTAGAATGCTCTATGCACTTCACTTATATCTTTTGAGTATGGATTTATAGAATGCTTCATGTGCTTCACTTATATCATTTGAAGCTTGGGTTGCCTGTTTCTCTTTACATAGAAAACCGCCATTTGTAGAATGCTCTTTTGCTTCACTTATATTTGTTAGAGAGTGGACATATCTTTTGTAGAAAGAATTAAACTCTCTTGCTTCACTTATATCTATTTAGAGAGATGACAGGAATTGGTCATTCACATGGTTAGTCATAAAATCCTACATAAACCGGCAGTTCTATCAGTTGAGCTGCGACGATGCCATGGTGGCCATTACGGCCGACTATCCCGGACTGCTCCCTGCATCGCATGTAAGAGAAACCGAAAAGTCCCAACTAAAAAAGGTAGGATCCCCTTTTGGACACTTCGCCCACCATATTCACATGGCCCCCCTTTTTTTACAGGGAAGGCATTCGGGACGCCCTGCAGCAACGCGCCAACAGGAGGCATCGAGGTAGGGTAGGCCAAAAAGGAAGGCGGTCAGGACGGAGACGCCGACGCAAAGGTATAACAAACCTCGCCCTGTTGTTGTCGTCTTTCTCGAAATGTAATGACGCCCGTGTTTCTTTAACAGAAAAAACACTCGCCGGAATATATCCGGCGATGTTGTCGATCATGCTTCCACCAGTCGGGCGCCAGGACCGAACATGGAGGCAGAAGCCGATATGGGGCAGGCGCCGAATAATCCCCCTACGGAGGATGCAGACAGATTATCCGCTACAAATTCAGAAGTGGAAAGCGCCATGAATCACAGGCGCCGCCGGGCCGTACTCCGTGACGCTTGTTTCTCACTAGAGGCGTTTGATGCCTTCAATTCTGGAGAGGCGTACCTTTGTGCCGCTCAAGATGGTCTAGCCAGAGCCACGGATCAGTATGTAAAGGATGTACGGGTGAGTGAATCTGACGATTTATATATATCAGTAGCCCCTGAGACTTGAAACAGTTAGCAGAACTGATTTAAGGATCATCGTTATTGTGCAGGTTCTTACAGAGAACAATACTAGACTGTCCCAGGAGCTGGAGGAATGCAAGACCCAACTGCGGGCTGCTGTTGCCGCATTGCAGGAACAGAAAAATCCTCCTGCTGGTAACATTTTAAAGAATGATGGTTACCGTATAGTCTGCGGTGTGGCTGCAGATCTAACAATAGATTTTGTAGATGAATCCGGAGAAAATCCGGAGGACCAGCATGTTATGCGGCAGCTAGAGGCTGGCAAACGCGTGCTGACTGAGGTTAGACGGGAGAAAAACAATCTCCAAGACGCCAATATAAAGCTGAACATGGAACTAAAAGACGTTCGGGGCCAGCTTGCAGACTCCGAGAAGGAGAATAAGAGGCTTCGGCGCGGCATTTTCAGTAAGTTCTTGAATGAATCCTTGTAAAGGTATTCTGCGGAGAAGCCAACTAACAGCGTTATGTCTGTACGTATGCTGACGGGTCGTCCCGCGGAGGAAATGCCCGGGTCTGCAGGTGATCTTTTGTCCGAGCTGTCACATCTGCACGAACAAGTTCGACAGGTGATGCAGGGTGTTGCCCAGGCCTTGTGGCCGTCCGTCTCCCTACCAGAGGGCGTTGCAGAGCTTGCGGAGAAGCTCAAAGGAGCACGGCGGCGCTTCCGATTATGGAAGATATCAGCCTGCCGACAGGGTGCCAGAGAAGCCTGGGCTATGGTGAAGACGCGGTATACCAAGGCAGACCCAAATCACATGGCCGAGGTCGGACCTGTGGAGCCCGACGGGAAAGAGATCCCCGTTAGCTTAGTTTATGGGCAAGTAGAATTAGCCGCAAAGTATTCCCAACAGGATTGTAAGCTAGACCGCCTGTAGGATGGTATAGAAGAAGAATTTAGTAAGTCTGCATGACTATGTAATTAAAATGACATTTATAATGCCTTCTAGCCAGATTGTAGATCATTTGTTGCTGCGGACCTTTTCGCTTCAGCCTCCGGGCCCAATAGTCCGGAGTGTATCCGAATACCCGCTCAGTTATATAAGAACCGAGGTATGCATGGAGACCAGGCGTAGGGGTCATTAGTGCTTTATCAGACAAGTGCCCAATTAGTTATGTTATATTACATGGGTAGTAAGAAACATCTTCCAGGGAGAATAGTTCCGTTAAGGGTTCCTTTCCTTGGGTAAGCATGCCCTAAAGTGCATGTCCGGACTGCGATAGGAAATACAGGAAAAACATCTGGGGGCAGATATGGAAAAATAAAAATCATCTTTTGTTCACCGACCGAATATTCCGTTAAGAACGCTAGCTTTCGGCTTCACCTAGTCTGAGGTACACATCCGGCTGACCTGGTAGTAACAATCGCAGAGGTGCTCCCCTTATGCCCTAGCCGAATTAACGGGAACGTAGGGCATAAATAAAAGAGCCAGGCAACCCAGCTTGGCCAAAACTGAAGTCATATCGATGCATACAATGGTGAAAAAAGGTACATGTGGAAGTATAACACGTGTGTTGGGCCTGAAGCCCGGATAAATAATTTAAGCTTCTGTGAAAGAAGCCCCCAGGTATGAAGAGTGCGGCTAGCGCATCTGTAATGTGCAAGCGAGGCACAAGGTGACCCTTGAAGGCCTAGAGAAAAAGGAAGAAAGAAAGGAAAACAAGACAAATAACGTATATGCGAAAAATGGACAAAGGGAGGGGACTAACATAGAGTCCAGCGCTATGCGTAGAATCTTCGGAGCCTGGCCGCGTTCCATGGGTTCGGCTCGAGTCGACTAGTTCATGCATCCCGCAGTCGGTACGCTCCACCGGTCAGAACTTGGTCAATAATGAAGGGACCTTCCCATTTGGGCTCGAGCTTGTTCTTTTTCTTATCCGACAGGCGTAGAACTGGTTTGCCAACGTTATAAGTTTTGGCCCGTACTTCTCTGCTTTGGTATCTGCGAGCCTGTTGCTGATAGAATGCGGAATGGGCTTTGGCTACGTCGCGCTCCTCCTCCAAGGTGTCCAGACTGTCCTGCCGATCGAGCTCGGCTTGTCTTTCTTCGTACATGCGCACTCTAGGTGAGTCATGAATTATGTCACAGGGCAAGACTGCCTCTGCGCCGTACACCATAAAGAAAGGTGTATATCCGGTACTACGATTAGGCGTGGTCCGCAGCCCCCAGAGTACGGAGTCGAGCTCCTCTACCCATTGTGTGTTAGACTCCGTTAAGGAATGCACTAATCTAGGTTTAATGCCGCTCATTATAAGACCGTTTGCTCGCTCGACTTGACCGTTGGTTTGTGGGTGATAGACTGAGGCATAATCGAGCTTGATGCCCATTTTGCTGCACCAGAGTTTTACCTCGTCGGCTGTGAAGTTCATGCCATTATCAGTGATGATGCTGTGGGGGACGCCATAACGGTGTACAACCCCGGATATGAACTCTATCACCGGTCCGGATTTGGTTGTTTTAACTGGTTTGGCCTCTATCCATTTGGTGAATGTATCCACCATGACCAATAAGTATTTTTTTCTTGTGGGTTCCCCCTTTAAGGGGTCCAACCATGTCGAGCCCCCAGACCGCAAAGGGCCATGTGATGGGGATTGTTTGGAGGGCGGTGGGTGGCATGTGGCTTTTATTTGCAAAGAGCTGGCAACCGGCGCAACGTTGAATTAAGTCCTGTGCATTTGTCCGGGCCATTGGCCAATAGAATCTTGTACGGAAGGCCTTGCTTACAAGAGCCCGGGCTGCGGCGTGATGACCGCCGAGTCCGGCGTGAATTTCTACCAAAAGATTCCGCCCTTCCTCTTCGGAGATGCACCTTTGAAGGACTCCGGTAGTGCTTTTCTTGTACCATTCTCCCTCATGGACCCTGTAGGCCTTGGATCGCCGCACTATGCAGCGTGCCTCATTTTGGTCCTCCGGGAGTTCCTGTCTAGTTTGGTAGGCCAGGAATGGTTCTGTCCACGGGGCAATAATGGCCATTATTTCGTGGGCTGAAGGTGTTATTTCGGTGGCGGAGCCACCGATTGTGTCAGAGAGTTCGGTATCGGTATTTTGGCCTGGTCCGGACTGTTGTTACCGGTGTCCCCTTCCCATACTATGGATGGCTTGAACAGTCTTTCCAAAAATATGTTGGGGGGGGGGGGCGCATCGCGTTTTGCACCGATGCGGGCGAGGATATCCACCGCCTGATTGTTTTCCCGAGCCACATGGTGAAATTCGAGCCCCTCGAACCGAGCTGACATCTTTAGGACGGGGTTTCGATAGGCCGCCATTTTTGGATCCTTGGCGTCAAAGTCTCCGTTTATTTGGGATATTGCGAGGTTTGAATCCCCACACACCTCCAGGCGTTGAATGCCCATGGAGACAGCCATCCGAAGACCATGCAACAGAGCTTCGTATTCGGCTGCGTTGTTGGAGTCTGTATATAATATTTGCAGTACGTATCGAACGGTATCTCCGGTTAGGGATGTCAGGACGACGCCAGCCCCTAGACCGGCCAGCATTTTAGAACCGTCGAAGTGCATGATCCAATTGGAGTATGTGTTGTACTCTTTAGGGAGTTCGGCCTACGTCCATTCGGCGACGAAGTCGGCCAATACTTGCGATTTAATGGCTATTCGAGGTTTGTATGTTATGTCGAATGGGAGGAGCTCAATGGCCCATTTGGCAATCCGGCCCGTAGCGTCGCGGTTGTTTATAATATCATTAAGTGGCACTTCCGAGGCTACTGTAATCGAACACTCTTGAAAGTAGTGTCGCAGTTTCCGCGATGCCATGAATACCGCGTATGCTATCTTTTGGTAGTGCGGGTATCGTGATTTGCATGGAGTGAGGACAGTGGATACATAGTATACCGGCTTTTGAAGAGGGAATTTGTGTCCGTCATCTTCCCGTTCGACAACGAGCACCGCGCTTACAACTTGATGAGTTGCCGCAATGTACAATAGCATTGGTTTGCCGATGTTTGGCGTGGCCAGGATTGGGTTGGTTGCCAAAATGGCCTTTATTTCTTCCAATCCGGTTGTGGCCGTGTCCGTCCACTCGAAGTGTTCGGTGCGCCGAAGGAGGCGATAAAGGGGTAAAGCCTTTTCTCCTAAGCGGGAGATAAAGCGGCTTAGAGCCGCCACGCATCCGGTTAATTTCTGGATTTGTTTGAGGTCTGTTGGGGTAGCCAACTGTGACAAAACTCGGATTTTGGCCGGATTAGCTTCAATACCTCTGCTGGAGACAATGAATCCCAGGAGCTTTCCGGCTGGTACGCCGAAAACGCATTTTTCCAGATTGAGCTTGATGTCATATGTTCGGAGGTTGTCGAATGTGAGCCTCAAGTCGTCTATCAAAGAGTCAACGTGTTTGGTTTTGACGACCACATCATCTACGTATGCCTCTACTATTTTGCCGATTTGTTTCTCCAGACATGTCTGAATCATGCGCTGATATGTTGCGCCGGCGTTTTTTAGCCCAAAAGGCATTGTGTTGAAACAGAAGGGACCGTATGGTGTGATGAATGCCGTTGCGGCTTGGTCGGACTCTGTCATCTTGATTTGGTGATAACCGGAGTATGCGTCGAGGAAACACAATGACTCGTGTCCTGCAGTAGCATCAATGATTTGATCGATGCATGGGAGGGGGAAGGGATCCTTTGGGCAAGCTTTATTGAGGTCTTTGAAATCGACACAAAGGCGCCAGGATTTGTCCTTCTTTGGTACCATCACCAGGTTTGCTAGCCAGTCCGGATGTTTTATTTCTCTGATGAATCCAGCCTCCAATAACTTGGCTAGTTCTTCTCCCATGGCCTGTCTCTTAGGTTCCGAGAAATGCCGAAGAGCTTGCTTGACCGGCTTGAATCCCTTTAGGATATTGAGGCTATGCTCGGCCAGCCTGCGTGGGATTCCTGGCATGTCTGAGGGATGCCAGGCGAATATGTCCCAATTTTCACGCAGGAACTCTCATAGTGCGGCGTCCACAACGGGGTTTAACTGTGCCCCGATGGAGGCTGTTTTTGTAGGGTCCGTTGGGTGGACTTGGAATTTGACTATTCCATCTGCTGGTTTAAAAGAGGTGGACTTGGATCTCTTGTCGAGTATCACGTCGTCCCTGTCCACTGTGGAGCGTAGCGTGGTTAATTCCTCGACCAAGAGGGCTTCGGATAATGCCTCAAGGGCCAATGCGGCTGTTTTGTTTTCGGCGTAGAGTGTTGTATCCGGATCACTGGCGAGAGTGAGGATTCCGTTGGGCCCGGGAATTTTAAGCTTCATGTACCCGTAATGGGGTACGGCTTGGAAGATCGTAAACGCCTCCCGTCCTAAAAGAGCGTGATAGCCACTGCTGAATGGGGCCACTTGGAATGTAATTTCTTCGGACCTGTAATTGTCCGGCGTGCCGAATACCACATCTAGTGTGATTTTCCCAGCACATCGTGCTTCCTGGCTGGGGATAATTCCTCTAAAGGTTGTGCTACTTTGCTCGATGCGGTTCCAGTCTATTTCCATCTTTTGAAGAGTTTCCTCATAGATGAGGTTTAGTCCGCTGTCGCCGTCCATGAGTACTTTAGTGAGTCAAAAGCCGTCCACGATTGGACTGAGGACCAGTGTGGCTGGTGCTCGGGCTGTTCAGAATTTAGGTTCATCACTGGTATTGAAGGTAATAGCCGTGTCACTTCATGGATTTATTACTGCTACGTGGCAGATTTCGGCCATGCTGCGGAGTGTTCGCTTGCGCCTATTATTTGACGCAAAGGTCTCGAACACTGTTAATACCGTATGGCTATCCACGGGATGGTGCTCTGTGTTATTTGGGATAAGAAGATCCTCACCACTTTTGGCCACCTGCCGGAGTATCCAACATGCTCTAAGGCTGTGCGTTGGTATTGTATCCGTTGTGCAATGAATTTTGCAGGGTCCATTGAGCCATCCCTCTAGTACGGTTCCATGCCTTGTAGAGGGTTTTTGCTTTTTGGTAGTTGACCCGGGTGTATTATGATAATGCACCCTTTTATTTCGGACTAGGTTTGTATTCAGGGCTGGATTATCCCAAAAGTTTGTTTCGGTTTTCCAGGCACTTTCCATCGCACAGTACTTTCGTACTATGGACGCAAAATCGGCGAAGCGTGTTATCTCACGGCGATTTATGGCGTTAAGGATTCCCTTGTCTGTGCAATTACTGCAGAAAAATGAGATTGTGTCTTCCTCGCGACAGTCCTTAACCTTGTTCATTGCAAGGAGGAATCTGGCCCAGTAGTGTTGTACTGTTTCCTGGGGCTCTTGCCTGACGTGGGAAATATCGCTTATGTTTGGGTGGGTGGGTGGAATTGAATCCGAACCCTTACCCGATCTGGGATCCAGGGGACGAGGAGTTTCCAATTTTGGAAGTACCGGTTCCGGGGTGTTACCCGATAATCCTGGTTCGCTGCCTGACTCAAGGTTCAAGGATTGGATGTTGTCCTCCCGCGAACGGGCGTCCAGCTCGGAGAGCTCGGGAATCCGGACATAATTGGTCCTCAAGATAGAGGAAAGGTCGCCGCGTTGTTCCTCCACCACTTCAATATGATGGGTGATCGGTGGAGAGTTAATCTCCCTTTGGTCGGGTTTAAGCCCAATCCGATCATAGTCCGTAGCGACTCCCAAGGCAGCGATGCGATCCAAGAGCTCGTTTAAGGAGGCGAGCTCCATTGGATCCACCTGTTCGGCGAGAGCCGATTTGACATGGAGGCTGTTTTCGATGACCCGAGAAGTCATCATCAGCGCGGCGGCCGAACAGGCGGTCATGACGAACCCGCCTAGCCGGAGAGTTTGGCCGACAGCCAAAGCTCCCCCGACAGAAGTACCATCTTTAAAGACGAGACGAGACATCCTTCCTTCTGGCGACAGCACAGAGGAACTCTCAATGAAAGCACCAATGTCGGTGTCAAAACCGGCGGATCTCGGGTAGGGGGTCCCGAACTGTGCATCTAAGGAGGATGGTAACAGGAGGCAGGGGACACGATGCTTTACCCAGGTTCGGGCCCTCTTGATGGAGGTAAAACCCTACGTCATGCTTGATTAATATTGATGATATGGGTAGTACAAGAGTAGATCTACCATGAGATCAGAGAGGCTAAACCCTAGAAGCTAGCCTATGGTATGATTGTATGTTGTCCTACGGACTAAAACCCTCCGGTAAGACACCAGAGAGGTTAGGGTTACACAAGGTCGGTTACAAAGGAGGAGATACACATATCCGTATTGCCTAGCTTGCCTTCCACGCCAAGTAGAGTCCCATCCGGACACGAGACGAAGTCTTCAATCTTGTACCTTCATAGTCTAACAGTCCGGCTGTCCGGAGACCCCCTAATCCAGGACTCCCTCACCACCAAATGCCTTCCTCAAAACAGCCACCATACCTACCTATCATGGCATTTCCATAGCCATTCCGAGATATATTGCCATGCAACTTTCCACCGTTCCGTTCATTATGACACGCTTCATCATTGTCATATTGCTAGCATGATCATGTAGTTGACATCGTATTTGTGGCAAAGCCACCATTCATAATTCTTTCATACATGTCACTCTTGATTCATTGCATATCCCGGTACACCGCCAGAGGCATTCATATAGAGTCATATTTTGTTCTAAGAATCGAGTTGTAATTCATGAGTTGTAAGTAAATAAAGTGTGATGATCATCATTATTAAAGCATTGTCCCAGTGAGGAAAGGATGATGGAGACTATGATTCCCCCACAAGTCAGGATGAGACTCCGGACGAAAAAAAGAGGCCATAAAAAAAAGAGAAAGGCCCAAATAAAAAATGAGAGAAAAAGAGAGAAGGGATAATGTTACTATCCTTTTACCACACTTGTGCTTAAAAGTAGCACCATGATCTTCATGATAGAGAGTCTCTCATTATGTCACTTTCATATACTAGTGGGAATTTTTTTTATTATAGAACTTGGCTTGTATATTCCAATGATGGGCTTCCTCAAAATGCCCTAGGTCTTCGTGAGCAAGCGAGTTGGATGCGCACCCACTTAGTTTCTTTTGAGGTTTCATATACTTATAGCTCTAGTGCATCTGTTGCATGGCAATCCCTACTCACTCACATTGATACCTATTGATGGGCATCTCCATAGCCCGTTAATACGCCTAGTTGATGTGAGACTATCTTCTCCCTTTTTGTCTTCTCCACAACCACCATTCTATTCCACCTATAGTGTTATACCCATGGCTCATGCTCATGTATTGCATGAAGATCGAAAAAGTTTTGAAAATGTCAAAAGTATGGAACAATTGCTTGGCTTGTCATCGGGGTTGTGCATGATTTAAATACTTTGTGTGGTGAAGATAGAGCATAGCCAGACTATATGATTTTGTAGGGATAGCTTTCTTTGGCCATGATATTTTGAGAAGACATAATTGCTTTGTTAGTATGCTTGAAGTATTATTATTTTTATACCAATATGAATTTTTGTCTTGAATCTTTCGAATCTGAATATTCATACCACAATTAAGAAAATTTACATTGAAATTATGCCAAGTAGCACTCCGCATCAAAAATTCTGTTTTTATCATTTACCTACTCGAGGATGAGCAGGAATTAAGCTTGGGGATGCTTGATATGTCTCCAACGTATCTATAATTTTTGATTGCTCCATGCTATATTGTCTACTGTTTTAGACATTATTGGGCTTTATTATCCACCTTTATATTATTTTTGGGACTAACCTATTAACCGGAGGCCCAGCCCAGAATTGCTGTTTTTTTTTGCCTGTTTTAGGGTTTCGAAGAAAAGGAATATCAAACGGAGTCCAAACGGAATGAAACCATCGAAAACGTGATTCTCTCATCAGATAAGATCCAGAAGACTTGGACCCTCCATCAAGAAAGCCACGAGGTGCTCACGAGGGTAGGGGCGCCCCCCCTAGGGCGCGCCCCCTTGCCTCGTGGGCCCCTCGAAGCTCCACGGATGTACTTCTTCCTCCTATATATATCCACGTACCCCCAAACGATCGAGGACGGAGCCAAAAACCTAATTCCACCGCCGCAACTTTCTATATCCATGAGATCCCATCTTGGGGCCTGTTCCGGAGCTCCGCCGGAGGGGGCAACGATCACGTAGGGCTTCTACATCATCATCCAAGCCCCTTCGATGAAGTGTGAGTAGTTTACTTCAGACCTACGGGTCCATAGCTAGTAGCTAGATGGCTTCTTCTCTCTTTTTGGATCTCAATACAATGCCCCCCTCTCCCGCGGAGATCTATTCGATGTAATCTTCTTTTTGCGGTGTGTTTGTTGAGACCGATGAATTGTGGGTTTATGATAAAGTCTATCTATGAATAATATTTGAATCTTCTCTGAATTCTTTTATGTATGATTGGTTATCTTTGCAAGTCTCTTCGAATTATCAGTTTGGTTTGGCCTACTAGATTGGTTGTTCTTGCCATGGGAGAAGTGCTTAGCTTTGGGTTCAATCTTGCGGTGTCATTTCCCAGTGACAGAAGGGGCAGCAAGGCACGTATTGTATTGTTGCCATCGAGGATAACAAGATGGGGTTTTTATCATATTGCATGAAACTATCCCTCTACATCATGTCATCTTGCTTAAGGCGTTACTCTATTTTTAACTTAATACTCTAGATGCATGCTGGATAGCGGTCGATGAGTGGAGTAATAGTAGTAGATGCAGAATCGTTTCGGTCTACTTGTCTCGGACATGATGCCTATATACATGATCATACCTAGATATTCTCATAACTATGCTCAATTCTGTCAATTGCTCAACAGTAATTTGTTCACCCACCGTAGAATACTTATGCTCTTGAGAGAAGCCACTAGTGAAACCTATGGCCCCCGGGTCTCTTTCTCATCATATCAATCTCCATCACTTCATTATTGCTTTGCTTTTACTTTATTTACTTTGCATCTTTATACCAAAAATACCAAAAATATTATCTATCATCTCTATCAGATCTCACTTTCGTAAGTGATCGTGAAGGGATTGACAACCCCTAAGCGCGTTGGTTGCGTTGAGCTATTGTTTTTGTGTAGGTACGAGGGACTCGAGCGTAGCCTCCTACTGGATTGATACCTTGGTTCTCAAAAACTGAGGGAAATACTTACGCTACTTTACTGCGTCATCCCTTCCTCTTCGGGGAAATCCAACGCAGTGCTCAAGAGGTAGCAACCAGTTGTTTTAGCTGATCACTAAAGGGCACCGGATGTTTTGGCACAAGGTATTGCAACCAGAACAGCTTCTCCGTCGAGCTCCCCTCTTCGGCTCGGAAGAACTCCGCAGCATCGGCAACACTGCGTGGTAAATCCGCAAACGCCCCTAGAGAACTCCAAATCCAGGTTAGTAAGAGATACCTCTTTTTCACATATTTGCTCTGCATAATGAAGGCCTTACCCGCCGGGGTTTTTCTGGCTTCTTGGATCTCCTGGAGGGCGCCTTGGGCTTCGACCCGGGCATCTTGTGCGCTTTGGCGGGCCTTGGCGAGTTCAGAATCTTGAGCCGCAACGTGGCGCTCCAAGGAATCGTATTTCTTCACGGCGTCCTGGAGCTCCTGCTGGACCTCACTGATCCTGGCCTCATGCTTTTCACGGGCAGCTTGTTCCTTTGCCACTCTCTCCTCGGCCTCAGCCAGCGCCTTCTTGAGGGCCTCCAACTCGGTCGCCGCCCCTAATAAATATCATGCCACTATGGTCAGCACAAATCATTCATCCTTTCCGGATATACACAAGGTCATTGCATACCTTGCTTGTCTTCTAGCTGCTTTTTTACACGACCGAGCTCTTCCTCGGCCCGCTCTAGACTCTGCTTTAGTCCGGAGACCTCAGCAGCATGAGAGGTTGCGGACAGCAATGACGCCTGCTTATTCACATAAGACATATTTAGTTAGTCTCCTGGGAAAATTACTTGATCCTCTGTCTGGCTTTTCTTTCCGAACACCGGACAGAGTCTTAGGGGCTACTGTCTATACTATGACACTCTTTTTGTACAATTGCATCACTTAACTCAAAGCCTGTTAGAAGACTTGTGCAGGCTTCGGTCAGTTCGCTCTTGGCGGACTGAATCCTCTCAACCACCATACCCATTAGGGTACGGTGTTCCTCAACAATGGAAGCACTTCGCAGCGCTTCCAATAGAGTATCCGGTGCCTCTGCATGGAAATAGGTCACCGGTGGAATTGGCACACCTCCTTCCGTCGAAGGAGGCTGCCTGCCGGATTCTGGAGTCGTATAGGTCTCCGGGATCATATTCGGCTGGGGGCCGGATTGGAGATGGCCCACATTGCCAGTCTCCATGGGGATCTGCTCCCCTATGTGTCCGACGGCCGAGGTGTTATCCTCTGGCGCCATCGTGATGGCCTCCTGTGCCTCCCCCAGAGTCGGGAGTGTCCTTAGGGACAGCACTTCAGCGTCTTCCATAGTCTTGGGAGAGGAGGCCGCCGGAAGGGACCCGCTGTCCATTATCTTCAGATCCAGCGAGTTTCCCGAAGATGAGGATCGCTCGAGGTCGGAACGAGCCGAAGTGCAAGTGCATGATTCAACGTGTTAAAACTACGAAGTAAAGAAGCTGGATATTTGTGTGCGTGTTTGAATACTTATGATTCGGCCAGGGGCTTATCCCTGGGGCGCCACTCGGAGCTGCTGTCAATGTCCCACGCGGAGTTGTCCGCGGTGGAGGCCTTCCCCTTCTTGGATGCCTCTGCCTCCAGATGCGTGGAGGCCGCCCTTTTCTTCCTTCCCCCCTCAGGAGGAGAATCACTTTCCTCCTCTTCCTCGTCGTCGGTGGCGGGAGGGGAGTGGGTGTTGGCATCTTCGGACGTCACGTCCGAAGTGCCCTTATTGCGGAGACCACCCCTGGTCCCCTTGGCCTTCTTCTCCGGCGCTTGATAGGGCGCCGAAACCAGCATCTTCGTCAGAAGCGGGATGGTTGGTTCTTCAGGCAGCGGAGCCGGACACTGAATCCGCTCCTCCTTCTTTGTCCAGCCTTGAAAAACAAATAGGGAAGTTTAGACATCTTCCTCGAGTATGCAAGTAAAGGGTACACCTTGAAATATGGAAAACTTACCGCACTAGCGGGATGGGCCAAGTCGTGCCCGCGGTCTTCGGTCGTCGTCGGCCACGTATCGTCGGCCTTGAAGAGCACCTTCCAAATGTCTTCGTGCGTAGAGCCGAAGAACTGTTGCAAGGTCTGGTGCTTGGCCAGATCGAACTCCCACAAGTGGCAAGTCCGGCTTTGGCACTGCAAGATCCGGCGAGCGAGCATCACCTGGATCACATTGACAAGCTTGACATTCTTGTCCACCATGCGCTTGACGCGCGTCTGGAGTGCAGTCAGCTCGTCCGACGAAGAACTGTCCAGGCCCTTCTCTAGCCAGGAGGTGAGCCGCATCGGGGCGCCGGACTGGAATTCGGGAGCCGCGGCCCTGGTGGCATCGCAAGGCTCTGTGACATAGAACCACTGTTGTTGCCACCCCTTGACGGTCTCCATGAAGGTACCTTTGGGCCATGTGACATTGGGTAGCTTGCTCACCATGGCGCCACCGCACTCTGCATGTTGGCCATCCACCACCTTCAGCTTCATGTTGAAGATCTTCAACCATAGTCCAAAGTGGGGTGGGATACGGAGGAAGGCCTCGCACACGACAATAAATGCTAAGATATTGAGGAAGGAGTTGGGGGCCAGATCATGGAAATCCAGCCCATAGTAGAACATGAGCCCGTGGACGAATGGGTGGAGAGGAAATCCCAACCCGCGGACGAAGTGGGGGATGAACACGACCCTCTCATGGGGCTCTAGGGTGGGGATGATCTGTCCCTTGGCCGGAAGCCGGTGGGTGATTTCATTGACTAGGTACCCGGGCTCCCGAAGCCTGGTGATGTCCTTCTCCTTGACGGAGGAAACCATCCACTTGTCTTGGACTCCAGATCCGGACATGGCTGGAGTGCTTCTTGGAGGCGGAAAGGATGAAAGCTTGGGCGCTGGAGCTCGAAATGGATGGGCAGAGAGGAAGAGGGTGCGGGTGAAAGAGGCGGATCCTTATCCCTTTATAAAGGCAGTGAATATCAAGCGCCTCCCCACTCGCCTTAAAACTCACCTATTCCCCAAGGGTCGTGCAGGCGGCGCGGCTGGGTTACCCACACCCGTATTGATGAGAATCCCGCAATAGGGGGACACGATCTTTGCTTTGACAAGACGTGCCAATAAAACCGTGTCTTGAAACATGGAGCGAGAGGCTAAAAAAAGGTTCGAAATAATGACCAAGCTATGACATGATGTCACGCTACAAAAGTTGTTAGTGGATCGGACTCATAAAATATTATACTCTCTACGGATATATGTGGTGTTTGTTTTACACAACGGGACACGTTCTCTGTTCGAGAGCTGTTTTGGAGTATTCAGAGGAGGAACCCGTCTTGCAATGCTGAAGAAAATCTGCGCGCCGGACACCTTGTTATTGAAGCCTGGTTCAGGGGCTACTGAGGGAGTCCTGGATTAAGGGGTCCTCAGGCATCCGGCCTGTGTGATATGGGCCAGACCAATGGGCTATGAAGATACAAGATAGAAAACTCTCTCCCGTGTCCGGATGGGACTCACCTTGGCGTGGATGGCAAGCCTGGCGTTCGGATATGGAGATTCCTTTCTCTGTAACCGACTTTGTACAACCTAGCCCCCTCCAGTGTCTATATAAACCGGAGGGTTTAGTCCGTAGAGGTAATGATAATCTAACAGGCTAGACTTCTAGGGTTTTAGTCATTATGATCTCGTGGTAGATCAACTCTTGTAACCCCCATACTCATCAATATCAATCAAGCAGCATGTAGGGTATTACCTCCATCAAGAGGGCCCGAACCTGGGTAAAACTTCGTGTCCCCTGTCTCCTGTTACCATCAACCTTAGACGCACAGTTCGGGACCCCTACCTAAGATCCACCGGTTTTGACACCGACAAGGAGGAGCATCTCCTCGCGTGTCCCCTTCGTCTCCATTCTCCATCCACCGCCATGGCGAGAGGGCGTGGTCGTTCTCCCGCGGAGGCCACCAGGTCTTCGTCCCGCCAGAGAGTTGCGGCGGTCAAGGAAGAGCTGGGCGCCCAAGGTGAAGGCCATGCTCGAGGCAGAGGTGCCGGCCGGGGTCGCGGTCGTCAATGCGGTCGAGGCAGAGGCAGGCGTGGAAGGGGGGCGCTCGCTTCGTCACCATCTCTGTCACCATCTCCTCCACCGTCTCCTCCTGCTTCATCGAGCGGCCATGTCGGGGACATGGTGCTAGAGTTTCTCCTGCAGTTGCGTGAGCCGCCGCGCAGCCACCTTCGCCTTCCCGAGGCGTTTGCGAGGGAGCTGGAGATCGACCGGCCACCGAGGTTAAGGCTTCACATGGAGGGGTGTGGCCATGGTGACATGTGGGTGAACACAAGGTTCCCCGCCCCTCATGTGATGCTCCTTCGTCGGGGCTGGAAAACCTTCACACATGCCCATTGCTTGATGGATGGGCACGCCCTCTACTTCAAGCTAGAGGAGAGCGACCCGCTCTCCGTCAAGGTCTTCGGGCGCTCGGGACACAGGCTAGGGTGTTGTGTAGAGAGCTCAACCGATGACAAAAGCTCCTCCTCGGGCGACAGTGACGAGGAGGACAGCGACAACGACAACGAGGGTAGCGGGCGGGAGGATGACGGGTCCGACTACGCATCGGACACATAGTTCTTGGGCGACGCCGGCAGCACCATCATCTGCATCGCCAACTCCTTGAACTTCTTGGGGTCGTCGCCTTGGGCGGCTGGCGTTGGAGGGACGGGGAAGATAAAGGAGGGTGGTAGGCCGTCAAGTCGGAGTACGATGGCATCGACGCCTTCGTCGCGTATTGCCGATCCGCCGCTTCGTCTTTCGGCTCTTCTTCTGGCACCGTCATCACCAGCCTTCTTTTGGACGATTGCCGAGATGTTCTCTTGGTGTCTTCTGTTGCTTGAACCTCGCCTAGGCACTCCTTTTTCCCTCCTACTATCTTGGTCCGCTTCCTGGGGAGAGGGACAAGAAAAGGGATTACGGGCATCTTATCCTTTTTTTAGTTTTTAAGCCCGTGGGCATTTGTCAGATTTAAACCTTGTAATCCCCTTGCTCATGTTTACATTCCGTATGAGTTGTACTTGTTTGCAACATATTAATGAAAAGGGGGCTTGCCGGGTTCTTTTGTGCGTGAGCAAGGCTCACACCAAGGAACGAGTCCTTGTTATCTTAAGATAAGCACTGTTGCCCGGCAGCAAGCCTTGCCATCCTCCCACTTCATAGCTCGACCATACTCACGCTCTTGGTGGAGGCAGGGGTGAAGTAGGATTAGGCCCTTCGTTTGTTTACTTGTCACCGCAACTACAACCAAGTTCCGGCCCAAAGAAGAGTTCTTGGGCATAGGAAAGGGGGAGCATGGTGGCCCAGGAACAAACAAAGTCTCATACATCCTAGTCCCATACGAAAATGCATAACAGGAGATAGAAGACTTATCTGAATCTGCAGCCCCTGGCAACCTTGGCTTCCCGTGGTCGGATACTTGAATCTGCAGCCCCCGACAACGGCTTGATGGGGTCGAGGATGTCGGTCCGTCTCCCTGCTCTTAAATGGTTTGGCAGAAACGCCTGTGCAGCCTGCGAACCAAGGAAAGGACTGGAAAGGACATAAAGACACACACTCGACCTCTATGCTAGGGGTTAGTTGCCGCTGATCATTATCAACCCTAACAAAGAGAGAGACTCAACCTAGCATGCATGCTAAAACTTAGGGCGCCAACCTTCATTTATTTATGCTCAGGGTCTGCGCCTAGCTTTGCACAAAGGGTTACATGCCTTGCCGGCAAGGCTTGTACAAACGGTGGTTTTCCGGGAGGCCCGGCAACCGCGCCTCATGGGTAAAACATACGAAGATGGTCGATGTTCCAGGAGTTGCTTACTGGAATACCATCTTCGGTCTCCAGGCGGACTGCGCCAGGCCTGGTGACTCGCATTACCAGATAAGGGCCTTCCCACTTCGATGTCAACTTGTTGGAATTGTTGGCCGACTGAACACGCTAAAGAACAAGGTCACCTTCCTCAAAACTTCAAGCATGAACCTTGCGGCTATGGTAGCTGCGCAAGGCTTGCTGGTAGCGCGCATCTCGCACAACCGCCCGAAGACGATCTTCCTCAAGGAGCGTCATGTCATCTCGCCGCAACTGCTCTTGCTCGAGGTCATCATAAGCGAGCACTCGAGGTGACCTGTATGTGAGTTCCATGGGGAGAACTGCTTCTACCCCGTATACCAGGGCAAAGGGTGTCTGGTCGATGGCTCGATTTGGCGTCGTTCTGATCGACCAAAGAACCGCTGGCAACTCATCAAACCAGCGCCTTCCACACTTGTGCAGCCTGTCAAAAGTCTTTGTCCTCAGGCCTCGCAGTATTTCAGCATTTTCCCTCTCCGCCTGGCCGTCGCTCCGTGGGTGCGCCACTGAAGCGAAATAGACCTTGCTGCCGAGGTCCTGGATGTACTGCATGAAGGTGCGGCTTGTGAACTGCATGCTGTTATCGGTGATGACCCTGTTCGGCACACCAAAATGGCAAACTAGCCCCTTGAAGAACTTGATGGCTGACTGTGTTGTCACCTTCCTCACTGCTTCCACTTTGGGCCACTTTGTGAACTTGTCGATTGCGACGTATAACTAATCAAAGCCCCAGACAACACGAGGGAAGGGGCCCAGTATGTCAAGCCCCCAGACCGAAAATGGCCAGGAGAGAGGGATTGTTTGAAGGGCTTGAGCTGGTTGATGAAGCTTCTTTGAATGGAATTGGCATGCTTCACACTTGGTTACTAGTGCAGCTGCATCCTGGAGGGCTGTGGGCCAAAAGAAACCTTGCCGGAATGCCTTGCCGCAAGGGCTCTCGACCCTATGTGGGAGCCACATACGCCTCCATGTATCTCTACCAACAGCTCCAGTCTCTCCTCTTGAGGAATGCACTTCAGCTTCACGCTGTTTGGCCTCCTTCTGTACAGGGTATTATCCACAAACTGGTACATGTTGGACCAACAGGCTACTCTTTCTGCTTCTTCCTGTTCCTCGGGGAGTTCCCTGTTTGGAGGAAACGGACGGTGTGCTGCGCCACATGCTGGAGCCTGGGGCTCGAGGGCGAGGTCTAAAGGCTCATCTTCGGCTGTAGGGACAGCTGTCTCTACGGTTAGGGCCTGAGGCCCTGCCGGAGGTGGTTGCCCCTCAGAAGCTTGGGGTACCCGACAACCTCCTTGCCAGCGGCTCCTGGGAGCTCGGCGGGAAGGTACTTGCCGGGGCTTGTCTTCCTTCGCTTGTTCTTCCCTCCTGATGGCTCAACGGATGGCTGAATTAACTAAAGTACAAAGGTACCTGGTTCCACAGGCAACTTGAGGGCAGCGCGTTTCGACAGGTCGTCGGCAATGCTGTTCTCCGCTCAGGGAAATGCTCTGCATGTAGGCCGTCAAAACATTCTTCCAACTTCCTCACTTCCTTCATGTAGGCTTCCATCAACGGGCTCTGGTAATCCTTGTTAACTTGCTTGACGACGAGCTGCGAATCACCTCTGACGATGAGCTTCCTGATCTCGAGCTCTGCCGCGATCTTGAGACTGGCAAGCAAACCCTCGTACTCCGCCATGTTGTTTGTTGATTTTTCCCGGGGAAAATGCATCTGGATCACGTACTTGAGGCGCTCTCTGGTGGGTGCGACAAGTAGCACACCGGCACCAGCACCTTGTAGTGAGAAAGCTCCATCAAAGTACATAATCCAATCGCGGTATGTCTCCTTGCCGGGAAGGGCGGTCTCTTGAATCTCTTCGCCGGGCATCGGAGTCCATTCTACTATGAACTCTGCCAAGGCTCGGCTCTTAATCGTTGAAGTACTTTCAAACTTGAGGCCAAAGCTTGACAGCTCCAATGCCCACTCCACAATCCTCCTAGTTGCATCTGGGTTGTGCAAGATTCATTGCAAAGGGAGGCGGGTGACAATAGTGATCTCGTGCGCTTGGAAATAGTGACGCAACTTTCTTTAGGCCATGAGAAGGCCGAAAAGTAGATTCTGTATGCCAGAGAATCTTGACCTAGCCCCCTGCAAGAGGGAACTGACAAAATAGACTGGGTGATGCACCACCCTCTTCTTTTGTTCCACTTTGCCTACTCGCGCAACCTCTGTCTCGCCGAGATCGGGCCTTGTTGGGGGTCCCATCTTGCTGGCCTCAGGCTCTGCCGGGGCACACCCTGACCCACAATCCGATAGCTCAGTTGTCGCCGCTATTCCTTCCTCAAGTTCCCTCTATGCCACAAGCGCGGCACTGGCCACTTGGTTCGTTGCCGCTAGATACAGCAGCAACGACTCTTGTGGCTTAGGTGCAACGAGTGTTGGCATGGAAGAAAGGTACCTCTTCAGATCTTGCAGTGCCGCCTTTGCCTCCAGAGTCCATTTCATTGGACCCGCCTTTTTCAAAACTTTGAAAAAGGGGAGGGCGCGCTCAGCAGATTTGGAGATGAACCTACTTAGGGCAGCAACGCAGCCGGCGAGCCTTCAGACGTCCTTGACCCGTCTTGGCGCTTCAATCTGCTCGATCGCCTTGATTTTGTCGGGATTTGCTTCGATCCCACACTGTGACACGAAGAACCCAAGAAGCTTGCCGGACGGAACACCAAAGACACACTTCTCAGGGTTCAGCTTGAGGTTGATCTTGCGCAAATGTGCAAATGTTTCTTCTAAGTCTTGTATGAGCGTCACCCTATCCTTGGTTTCGAGCACTATGTCATCCATATAAGCTTCCATATTTCTATGCAGCTGTGGCTTAAAACCAACTTGGACTGCTCAAGCAAATGTCGAACCAGCGCTTTTCAACCCAAAAGGCATCCGTACAAAATAGTACGTACCACATGGGGTGATGAACGCGGTCTTTTCTTCGTCTTCCTTCATCATGAAGATCTGGTGGTATCCTGAGTAGGCGTCGAGGAACGACAGCAGGTCACAGCCAGCAGTGGAGTCCACTATCTGGTCGATGCGTGGCAAGGGGAAAGGATCCTTTGGACAGGCTTTATTGATATCTATGTAGTCAATACACAGCCTCCATTTCCCATTTGCCTTACGCACTACCACTGGATTGGCCAACCACGTGGGGTGGAGTACTCCTCTGACCAAGCCCGCTTGCCTTCAACTTCTTGATCTCTTCGATGATGAACTCTTGCCTCTCCAGAGCTTGCTTTCTGACCTTCTGATTGATGGGCCGCACATGAGAACAAACAGCAAGATGGTGCTCAATCACCTCCCTGGGAACGCCGGGGATGTCAGATGCTTTCCGTGCAAACACATCGACATTCACCTGCAGGAAGGCGATGAGCACGCTTTCCTATTTGTTGTCAAGGGTGGAGCTTATAGTGAAAGCTCCGCCTGTGTCGTCCTCCTTGACGGGCACCTTCTTGGTCTCTAGTGGTGTAGCTCTTGATTTCTCGCTCTTGCCGATGGAGGTCTCTGGCACGCCCTCGACGGGAGCGCAACACTCCGAGGAGGTGCGCTTGTCGGAGTGGGTGTAGGAGGTGGTCATGCTGGTCTTCTTCCCTCCCGGGACCCTAGTGGCAGGAGCAAGTACCTTGGTGGCATCCGCTACAACTGCCTCCCGGTAGAGTTGGTCGGCGCAGATGAGTGCGTCCTTCTTGTCGGAGGGGACGGTGATGATGCTCAATGGCCCGGGCATCTTCAATGTGTTGTAAGCGTAATGTGATGCTGCCATGAACTTGGCCAGCGTTGGGCGGCCAAGGATCCCATTATAGGACAAGGGGATCTTGGCAACATCAAAAACGATCCTTTACATCCTATAGTTCAGTTCGCCCCCAAATGTGACAGACAACGTACTTTGACCTTTCGGATGATTCCTTCCAGGGCCGACCCCTTGAAACGTGCCTGTGTCTTTGAGGTCCCCATCAGGGCTCTACAGCCTCTTGATCACAGCAGGCGAGATTAGGTTCAGACCGTCCCCGCCGTCAACTAGCACTTTTTTCACCTTGAGGTTGCATATTGTTGGTGAAACCAACAGAGGCAAACACCTGACCACAGTTGTGCTATCAGGGTGGTCCCCGGTGTAAAAAATGATAGGCGTGTGAGACCACTTCAGTGGCGTCTGGGTGTCAAACGATGGCTCCGCCGCAGTGACTTCATGCGCCCACTGCTTTAGTTGGCGGTGAGAGGTATGCAACAAGGCCCCACCATCGGCGCACATGGCCTCCGTAGCTTTCTGGAACTCGTGCTCACCGGACTCGTCGTCTTCATCATGATCACCATCTCCCTCCTTCTTATCTCAGCCCCGAGCGGGCCTCTCTTGTTAATTTTCCTTGCCGCAGCGACCTCCTTGGCCACTATGCTTCTTGCCAGACCCCTCAGCACCATCTTGACCCTTCTCCTTGTCCCGCCTCTCATACTCAGCCTTCTAGTTTTCTGCGAGCAGCTCAACCTGCTGGCAGTTCTAGAGGTCATGACCCTTCGTGCGATGGATCTTGCAGTACTGCTTCTCGGAGCCTCCCGGCTTGTCGGTAGCCGCCAAGGCCCGACAGGCGGCGCACCCGGCAACTTCCTTGCCGAGGTCATCAGCCTTGGCCTTCTTGGTGGCGCCGAGGTCATCAGATCCCTCGACGGCAAGTACAGTCTTGCCCTTACGCTTTCTGTTGCGGCGCCGACCCTTCTTTGCTAGGGCGACGACGTCTTCATCTGTGGAATCGGTTTCTGTCGTGGAATTGTCACAGCAGATGTCCTAGTGTGAGGACTTAGTCGTGAGACCAACGCATCTATTTGGTAGCTTGAGAGGGATTGAGCGGAATCGAGAGACGCAACACAAGACAGGGATTTAGACAGCTTCGGGCCCCGGGAAACATCATCCAGTAACAACCCTACATGCTGTTTGAGGCTAGGTCTCATTATCATCACGAGGGAGTCGCCGTAAACCGGCTCTCCTCTTTGTGTCTAGCCCTAAGATTGTTTCTTCCTCCCTCTCCCTCTTTGGGGAGCCCTACCCCTCCTTATATATGTTGAAGAGGCGGGTTACATGTAGAGTCCAACTCGGACTTAAGACTTAACTATTCTAACTTATCTTCATGGGCTTCTTAACATCTTGGGCTTCATAACATCTCGGGCTTCTTAACATCTTGGGCTTCATAACATCTCGGGCTTCATAACCCATGACAACCCAGTTATCATTGTTTGTCGGTTTAACATTGTTTGCCGGTTTAACATTGTCTGCCAGTTTAACATTGTCTGTCGGTTTACCACCAGCCGGTTTACCGTCTGTCTTAGCCATCTGTCTTGACTCTCTGTCTTAACTCTCCGCCGGTTTACCAAGTCCCAGCCGGTTTATAACTCCGGTCGGGTCATACCGCGGGGTATATCCCCGACATTAGCCCCCAGTTTAATTTGGATTTATCCATGTTAAACTAATCCTGAGCATCTTTAAATCCTTGTCATTTCCTTCTAGAAATTCCGAGTCAATAGACCAGCTTCATAATCAATTTGCTGACATTGGTTTGTCATAGATAAATATTGTGAAGAATAACTCCTTTGACTTCAGCTCCCAATGCTTAACAAAAATATTGGCCTTTGAAATACTCATCTGATCTGCAGCCGGTTTAAGAACGTAGAACTTGCCGGTTTGAGAATGTTAAACTGTGCCAGTTTAAGACTTGAACTTGCCGGTTTATCATTACCGGTTTACAAATATTGACAGCACCTGGTCATAATTGTAGTTAACATCAAGCTTGAAAAATATACCTCTTATATGCCTATCACTTGTAGCCCCCAAGTCTTAAGAAGGTAGCATAGCAACAGCTTAAGACTTGCTTCAATATGAATGTCACAAGCTTGAAGAAATCCAGGTTGTTCATTTCAATCACCAGTTAGAACTGAGTATTCCACATATGTAGCCCCCAAGTGCCGGTTGTCATGCTTGCAGCAACCTAGGACTTGAAATTGCCTTATTCTTATAAAAACTTCAACCAGTGTAGCCCTCAAGGGCCAGGTTATTATGCAATAAGGAGCAGGAACTTTTGTAAATATGATCATGTAAACTTGAGCAGCAATATGTAGCCCCCCAAGGCCCGGCTCAGTAAGATAATATTGAGCTGGGACTTGATATATTCTTTAATGAAAATAACATCATATGATGTAACCCCCATCATGGGGCTTGAACCCACGTCCACAAGGTTGAGAGCTTTGTGCTTTACCAACTGAGTAGTGGACCCTTCAATAATAAATGAAAACTTGTGTACCTTGAATTGTTGACAGGAGCAATTGGTAGCCTCCAAGGGCCGGCTCATTATGATGTGATGAGTCGGGTCTTCAATGAGGTGAGCAAAAAATGACTTTGCATTAGCCCCCAAGTGTCATGGTGCATGCTTGCAGCGACATGAGACTTGTGTATTTGATGTAATTTCAACTGAAATAATGTAGCCCCCAAGTGTCGGGTCGTAAGCCTGCAGCAACTCGGGACTATTCCTTCAATTGTAGAATAAATCATATCTATTGATAACATGATAGCCATTGCGCAAAAGCGACTTTGGAAACCTTAATCATAATACAGGTCATAATTAAAATCCAGCCATGTTGGCTATTTGAATAATATACCCAATGATTTATAAGCGCATAATTCCAATGGCGCAATCCAAATATATACTGGCGACTTATAGTCCAAAGCCAGGTCGGGTCAATAAACACCGGATTATAAGTGATTATGTACTAACAACTTGTAGTTGAAAGTCGAGCTGGGTTAACGAACACCGGGTTAATTTGATGACTGATAGTCATGCCGGGTTAATAGACACCGGTTCAACATAAAATTTATCAAAAGAGAAAAATCTTGACAAAGGCAAATAAAACCGTGTAGTCGAGGCTTTTCAAGGGCTGCCAGGCCCAAATTCGAGGCTTTTCATGGGCTGCCAGGCCGTTGAGTTAAACCATTTGACAAAGCCTTTTAAGATGGGCCTCCAACTAACCAATCGTCGTTTTAACTTTGACAAGTTCAGGGTCTGTATAAGATTGACTTGTCAAACATTCGGCGGGTCATGCCAGGATTACCTGGATAGGAGTGGCTTACTTGATGAAGGTAGGTTAACCTGGGGTTTTAGGTGAATACACCAGGCTTCCAAGCCGTGGCTTGATAGCCAATTACAAGGGTCCTTTCAAACTCTTTGTTGCTTTGCACAAAGAGCCCCCAAGTAACTTTGTGAGATGTGCTCAATGGGTGTCTATGTTTGAGTTGGTGCTTTTTGCAACACTCTCTTTGACCCCTAACTGATTTCCCTGGTGGCCTTACGCCGATCAAGAGGTGTAGCTATGGTTCGAATACGACCAAGCCCCCAAGTGATCAATAATATGATAAGCCAATAAGGCAGGATACCCATGTTTGAACCGCGCATCATGGCAACAGGTCCTCTTTGGCAACCTTTAACTTTGTGCAAGAGATAAATTCTTCTTGAACCGGGATTTTGAACCGGATATTGAGAGCTTCAAAGCTTTGCGGGAGATAGCTTTCCCTTGAGCCGGATTATAAACCGGAATCCTTCTTTTTAAGCCGGAAATCTTTCTGACGACCTTTAAATTTGCACCAATATGGTGGTTTAGGGTCCTGCATTAGATAACTTTGCAAGCCGGAGTAATTGCTCTTTTTTAAAGAAAGCAATATATAATAAAATATACTGGATGGATTTCACCTGATATGTCAGGCCAGTTAATATCCACCACGGGGTTGATGATCACCACGGTGAAGCTAACATCAATCACGGGCGGGTCGACCGTGGTAGCAGACAGATGAACCAACCATGGCGTTGTAAGCCGGTGTGGGCGGTCCAATCAATCGCAGGCACGGTACGCCACGTGGACGGGCGAGTCCATCACAGGCGCGGTAAGCCGCGCGGACAGGTGAGGCAGCTCCGTCGTGTTGATGTAGCAGGGGCGGCGACTTGCGCATGTATCCGTCCAGCAGCACGGCACAAATGTGCTAGTGCAAAAATAATATTGGCACAACACCTTTGTAATGAATAATGGTCCTGCAAATTTTTTACTACAGACCAGAGTAATTGTTCTTTGATAAAAATGATACGTGATAAATAAAATATAATTTTAATGGATATCACCTGATTTTAGACGATGGAGAATCCGTGTCTATGATGTAATTTCAACGGTGTTTTAGCCACTATCTTCGTTAGAAATAAGGTGGCACTGACAAGACCGTAGCAAAGGTGGAGGCTTTGAAGCGCCGGAATTGGGCAGCTGAAAACGAATCCTCTGGGTCATATTGACCCACCCCCTTTTTATCTCTCTCTCTTTCTCTCTCTTTCAATCCAGCCCCCTACTTCTTTTTACACGGGCCAGTGACCCGGCATGGAGCCTCGCGGATAAACCGGCAAGACGACGGTTTGAGGAGGGGCCGACGATTTGGCAAAAACTAAAGCGGCCAGTTCTCTAGTAACCCGTGACTCGTGGTCGAAGCAGCTCGGAGTGAAACAGAGTGGTCTTAATGGTGACTCTGACGGGAAGCATGACGCGATGCTGACTTGGACGGGAGACCACGGTGGCCACTACGATCTGATAATGCTTGCCATCCGGCGAGCGGGGTTGACCCGGCGCGGCGGTTTACCGTACTCGGAATTAGAGGCTTGCCGCGACGGCAACGGAGGTCGCTGGGCTTGAACCACGATGGTAGTTGCAAAGGTGATCCGCCTAGGCGAATGGAAGCGGCTCGCAATAGGTGATCCGGCAATGTGAGCCGAGGCGGCAGAGGGGTACCGGCGTCCGTTGGAGGAGGGACTCAGCGCGGAGGGCGGCTGGAGTGTCATGGGCCATTGAGCGAGGCCGGTTCAGCAGAGGCAAGCAGGGCAGAATCTGGCACAGTAAGATGCGAGGCCGGTTCTGCATAGAGGCCGGCTCGCGGACGGAGCCACGGGTCGTGACCCGGCGGCGCAGAAAGCGTGAAGCGGCGTAGAAGGCAAACAGGAGCGGTGATCCAGTTTGGGTGGTGGCTCAGGACAACGACTCAGAAGGGCCGACGACTGAGCAGGCCGCGGGAGCGCCAAGGTGACCCGGCGGAGATGTGCTGCGGTAGCGATGTAAACCGGCAATGGCCGGTTGCTAGCGTGACCCGGGGAGGAGTGAAGCGGACGCCGCGCGGTTCAGAGGACAGCGCGAGGCGGGCTAAATCGGGCGCCGCGCATCACAAATAAACAATACGATAGAGCCCACACCAGCAGCCGTTTTGACAGTCATCTTGAGTACTCCTTCTCCACCTCTTTCCCTCCTTCTATCCAGCGGTTGTGCTGCCCTTGTGGTAGTGGTTAGTGTTATGCCGTCGGGATGGCTTTTGAAGCTCACAAGGGCATCCAGGAGCTGCAATCGTTGTAATGGAGATGAGGGCAGCTCACTGTGACCCGGGCGGGGCCGCGGGCGGCGAGGCCAGCGCAACGGCGGTTTAGAAGCAGAGCGACGAAAACAGGACCACGGGTAGCAAGGCAAGTGCAGCTGCGGGTTGGTATGGAAACATCATCTTGAGGCGGCACAATCGGTTTGAGGGTGGAGCTGCGGCTGCGAAAAACGCTCCAGGGAAGGAGAAAACTACGGCCATCGGAAGCAAAGTTGAGCTCTGACGACGACGGCTGTAGCAGGCGAACCAGCGGGCGGCTTGGTCTACGCGCGGGGTGAGCCGGACAAGGCCAGAACTGGCGAAGCGCTCAAGCAGCAGCGCCTCGGCCGGGGCTACTCACCGGCAGGCGGCTCATGGCCCGATCGGAAGGAAAGGGACCGCGAGGCATCCAACGGCTTAACGGGGCGCGGAGCAACTCTCGTGCGGTGGAGGCAGAGAAGAAAACCCGCAGTGGCTCTTGGAAAGCGGCGACTTTGACGCCAGGGGGTGAGCCAGCAGAAGGAGAGTCGGACATCGGCGACAGAAGGCAGCTACTAGCTGGACACGAGGCAAGGTCAACCACGAGGCAGTTCAATGGAAGAACCCGAGTCCGAGGACAATTGCTCCCGGGTTGCGGCCCTTTTCCTTCATTTTTTTAATGTCTAAATCGAATTCGAGTTGAGGAGAGTAGCAGTGCCGGCAGTCTTTGGGTCCTTTTTGGCGATTTGATCGCTCGACATAGTGTAGTCAACGATAATTTGATTGATCCCTAGTGTCTGGTGTCATGATGTGGGGAAGAGTAGCACAATAACTTCTGGTGGGTTGTGCTTGCTCTGAAAGTTCTAGACGTTCTCGATCCGGCAAATTGTGGGCAGTCGTGACTCGGCAACCCGCACGACAGTCTTGACCTGGTCGACTTGCAGAACCCTAACCCGCCTAGATCGAATCTGAGCATGTTGTTTTCGATTGCTCGTCGATGTAGATATTTCTGCTGCTGTCTTTTCTTCACCCCATGAAATTTCTTGAGACGTGGGATAGCCACGAAAAACTGCAAACTTCTCGATCCTTAAAGAAGATCCCTCCAAGAACTCAACACCATTGTGCGCAAGCCCCACGGTGGGCGCCAACTGTCGTGGAATTGTCACGGCAGATGTCCTGGCGTGAGGACTTAGTCGTGAGACCAACGCATCTATGTGGTAGCTTAAGAGGGGTTGAGCGGAATCGAGAGACGCAACACAAGACAGGGATTTAGACAGCTTCGGGCCCCGGGAAACATCATCCGGTAACAACCCTACATGATGTTTGAGGCTAGGTCTCATTATCATCACGAGGGAGTCGCCGTAAACCGGCTCTCCTCTTTGTGTCTAGCCCTAAGATTGTTTCTTCCTCCCTCTCCCTCTTTGGGGAGCCCTACCCCTCCTTATATATGTTGAAGAGGCGGGTTACATGTAGAGTCCAACTCGGACTTAAGACTTAACTATTCTAACTTATCTTCATGGGCTTCTTAACATCTTGGGCTTCATAACATCTCGGGCTTCATAACCCATGACAACCCAGTTATCACTGTTTGCCGGTTTAACATTGTCTGTCGGTTTAACATTGTCTGCCGGTTTAACATTGTCTGCCGGTTTACCACCAGCCGGTTTACCGTCTGTCTTAGCCATCTGTCTTAACTCTCCGCCGGTTTACCATCCGCCGGTTTACCAAGTCCCAGCCGGTTTATAACTCCGACCGGGTCATACCGCGGGGTATATCCCCGACAGTTTCCGCACTGGCATCTTCGTCGGGGTACTTTCTTCCTTCTTTAGCTCGAGCGCATTTGTCGGCCTGAACATATAGTTCGACCACATCCTTGACCTTGTTCATCGCCAGCTCTTTGCTCATCTTGGGGTTGTACACATTCTGATGGAATGCGCTCATGACAGTGGCGGGATGAACATCTGGGATGTTGTACTGCATCCGGCTGAACCTTTGTATGTACTTACGCAGGTTTTCGCCTTCTTTCTGGGGGATGACATGCAGATCGCTTGCCTGGCCAGGAGCTTGGTGGCCTCCAGTAAAGGCGCCAACAAACTCATGGCACAAATCCGACCAAGAAGAAATGGAATCCACTGGCAAGTGCATCAACCATGACATGACGATGGGTTTAAGCGCCAACGAGAAGTAATTGGCAAGCACCTTGTCATCGCAAGCTCCAGCAGCTTGCATCGTGATGGTGTAGATGTTGAGGAACTCCGACGGTGAGTTTTGCCATTGTATTTCTCGCCGACATCAGGCTTGAACGTGCAGTGAGTGGGCCACTGGAACTGCCACAACTTGCGGGTAAAGGCCGGACAACCCACCTCGTAAGGTAGGCCACCAGAGCCTCCAGGTGTTGGGTGGTCCATAGTGGGCCCCGCCCGCTTATCTGACTGGTCGCACACTTCGCGCCACCGCTCGATGGTGGTTCGAGTGTCTTCATGCGCTCGTTCTCGAAGAACTTGACGCTGGCCGCGGTGGGTTCGTGGGTCAGACGACGCTGTGGAAACATTATCACAGGTGTCGACCTGACGAGCCAGTGAATGCGGCCGCGGGCGTGGAGGAGGGGAGTGCATCGTGGTTGCAGCGCCTCCAGTCTTCCCTCCATTGGCACACGCCGGCTCAACAGAGCGCTGATACGAGGGCCGCTGATACGAGGGCCCTATTAGTCGCAGGTCGTCTTTGTTGGCGATGTTGATGAGGCTTATAATGGTGGCTCTTAAGTCGTCGAGCTTCTCCGCAGTAGGAGGAAAGTCGAGGAGCAGTTGTACGCGCGCTAATGCCTCCGATGGCGTGGGCGGCGGCGAAAGCTGCATGGACCGTGACGCGTTGCGACCTCTAACCACGTTAGAGGGAGCTCTATCATGGTTTCGCGGTTGCGCGCCATTCCCACCAGCGCCTGGATGCGCATGCTGGACCGATGCGTCCTGGGAATGACGCATGGGGCTCTACCCGTGTCGGCGCCCGGGGGCACCGATGTAGCGATGTTGCTCATCGCGTGCGACCTGGGAAGGTCGTAGCGTGGGCGCTAGCTCGGGCATCCTGGAGGTTGCCGCGCCGCCCGTGGGCAGCACGGTCCTGCTCCTGGACCCAGCCGCGTGCGGCTCATCATTGCGGACGCGAACGACGTCGCTCGCCTGGCTCCGATCGCCAGAGTGTCATGGATGCTCACGGACCACTCCTCCGCCGCCATCTGCGGTTGTCCCGTCCCCGCCCGTGCTAGCGCGGGCGGTCCGGCTCCAGACAAACCGATCGTCGTGATCGTCTTTTTCTTCGGGGCCATGACGATGATGCAGTTGATAAGTTCACTTCAAAACCAGATTTTCACAGCTTATGCCCCCTACCTGGCGCGCCAAACATGTCAGGACTCAGGAATGACACCTATGGGATCACAGGGAATCCCTACTACGGTTGCTGGGGCGCGGGGCTGTAAAAAAAGAGGGTTTAGAAGATCAACGCGGGGAGGGGGGAGTTTATCCAGGTTCGGGCCGCAAATCGTGCGTAATACCCTACTCCTGCTGGTTTGTGTTTATCTGGTGTTCTTGGACTAGCTACAAAGCGTGCAGGGTCCAAAAAATCTGAATCCTCTCACAGTATGCCACGGGCCTCCTTTTATGGTCAAAAGGGCTGCCACGGTGGCACACAGGAGGTGGAAAGTTGTACAGTAGTCGAGTTTATCGCCTGACATCACGAGAAAAAATGCATTAAATGCGCTACTTAGGTGTCCTCTTGCTTTATCAGGGACGGCAATGAAGCCCGTTCGCCTTGCTTCGACACGCGTCCAGGCCAACGAGGCATGCAGCGCCATGTAGGCTAGCAGGCTGCTGAGCTGGTGTGGTGGCAGGGTCTTCACGAAGATCTGCATGCCACCACGTAGGTTCTTGACTAGTTGGCTTAGGAGCCACGTACTGCCACGTGGGTACCTGCTTAGTTGGTGGGTCGGCCGCTGAGCTAGGGTGGCGATGGGGCGGCAAGGCCTTGCGGCGGTCTTGCTGATCTTCCCGACAAGGGTCTTGCTAGGGCCTTGTGGGCGCCCTTGGCAGGAGCCTTGCCAGGGCCTCGTGGGCATCCTCGGCAAGGAGCCTTGCCGGGGCCTTGTGGGCATCCTCGGCAAGGAGCCTTGTTATTGTCTTGTTTCTTGGTTCCTATCTAGGCCTCGCAGGCCCTTTGTCTTCACAAATATCTGCATGCCACCATGGAGGCGCCTCCTGAGCCTTGGTTCCGATGTGGTTGATGGCATCAGGACTCTTAGACTCAGGGGTGGCAGCCTTGTTGGTGTTGGGCAAGTCGCCCCGGCAAGGCTCTTGCCGGGGCCGTGAAGGCCACCCCCTCTGCTCTTCATGCCTCTGGCCTCGAGCACGGCTCTGGTAGTATTGTGTCTTTACTTCCTCTTCTGTCCCGCCAAGTAAAGGGGTACAAAAAGGACGCCTACTTCTATACACCAACATATCTGGTTCTAGTTGTCATAAGTTCAAGGTACAACTCCGGGTCATCCTTTTACCGAGGGACACGGCTATTCGAATAGATAAACTTCCCTGCAGGGGTGCACCACAGAACCCAACACGCTCGATCCCTCTGGCCGGACACACTTTCCTAGGTCATGCCCGGCCTCGGAAGATCAACACGTCGCAGCCCTACCTAGGCACAACAGAGAGGTTAGCACGCCGGTCTAAATCCTATGCGCGTAGGGGTCTGGGACCATCGCCCATTGCACACGTACACGCTGCGAACGCGGCTAGTAATCAGAC
Source organism: Triticum dicoccoides (assembly GCF_002162155.2). Taxonomy (NCBI): domain Eukaryota; kingdom Viridiplantae; phylum Streptophyta; class Magnoliopsida; order Poales; family Poaceae; genus Triticum; species Triticum dicoccoides. The sequence goes on from NC_041388.1 coordinate 97,779,329, forward strand.
TGAGCCTCCCTAATACAAGAGGAGGCGCACCAGTCCAATTCGGCACGCGCCGCTCAGTCGCTAACGTCAAGAAGGCTTCGGCTGATACCATGACGTAGAGTGCCCATAATTGTTCCCGCGTAGTTGGTTAGTGCGTATAGGCCAGTGGCCAGACTCAGATCAAATACCAAGATCTCGTTAGGCGTGTTATTTCGAAGTGATCGCAGACGCCGACCAGGGCCAATACCACGTCTCACCTAGGTTGTCTCAACCTGCCCTGTCGCTCCGCCACAAAGTAACCATCAGGGGGCTATCGAGAATCCAGGCCCATCACTACCTGGATGGAACCACCTGCCCCTTCAGCCACCATCTCCGAATAGTAACATAGGTAGTGTAAAAGTATATAGTATATGTACCCGTGATCACCTCCCGAAGTGATCACTGTCGGTGTTCTGGGAACGGGGGTCCCCAGACTTGCCTGCCTGCGGCCTGCGGCGTGGCCCAAGCAGGGGCCCAGCGCGGCCTGTTTTCATCAGCTCAAGCTCAAGACCCTCGCGAGGGGCCAAGCCTCGCGGGGCAGATGACAGGAAGCTTCCTCAGAGGCAGCCTCATCATGCAGGCTCGCGAGGAGGTGGAGAGATCAAGGCAAGGGTACCTCACGAGGAACGCGTGACGCAAGCCATGACGATCGAGACCAGGCGGGCGCCGGCCTGCGCAGTGTCCTTGTTTCCCCTTTGGTGCAAAGGGGGCAAGCACAGGCCAAGGCATCAGGCAAAGGTTACCATTCTGGTGCAACGATACCAAGACCAGCCGGACGGCAGGACGGAGGTCACCATGGAGCCCAAGACGGCGTCATCGTCAGTGCCTTTGGCAGCCGAAGACCACCTTTGGTCAGGATAACTTGTATTACATGTTCCCCTTCGAATTGGCCAATTGTTGACGCCCTTCCCGCTCATTATTTGGGGAGAGGCCCAGGGCCTCTATAAATAGAGCTAGCCACCACAGAGTAGAGAGACACCCCAAAGAGATCTGGTAGAACCCCAGCAAAGAGAGAGAGGCGACTGAACTCACCCTAGCAGTTCATCGCACCAGCTCAAGAACACCTCTCGCGAGGCTGTTCTTCCCTTGTACTGTCCATCATCAGCCCCAGAGGCAATCCACCACACCACACACTAGAGTAGGGTATTACACCACAACGGTGGCCCGAACCAGTATAAACATCGTGTCTCTTGTGTTGTTCATCATTTTCATCTTAGTTCGCACAAGAGGATCGAACGTAGATTGGTAGGGGAGAGATCTCCGCGCGCACCCCAGTGTTCGAACCTCAAGGGTCTGCCGGAACCCGAAACCTGACATTTGGCGCGCCAGGTAGGGGTGCGCCGGAGTCCTCCTTCCTCCATGTTGCGTTCCACCGCTTCTCCACCCAGATGTCAAGCAACCCGGCTGCCAACGCCAACCGCTGGGCGGCGTGGCCCGCCCACGCCATGTCGCCGTCTCAGGGCGACCTCAACCTTGCGCCTTAGGCAGCTCGCGCTCCGCAGGGCGCTGCGGGGCGCGGGCGACGCGGCCAGACGTCGTCTGCCCTCACGCCACGGCAGGTGCGGGCCGCAGCAAGGGCCTCGAACCACGCCGCTGCCACGGCACCATACACCCGACAGGAGCAAGCGAACTCCAGGGCCGCGCTCACGGTGGCCCGAGAGCTACTATGGTGCCGCTTGCTGGAAGGCGGCCACGACGTGTTGTTGGAGCGAGTGGCCGAGCTCCTGGACGCCGCCGCCTCAGGAGCGCCCCCATTCTGCATCCAGGTGCCGCCCTAGATCCAGGACAGGTCGCACGATGGCATTATGCGCGCTCACGCGATTTCAGGCGGGCCCCAGGGCCAGTCCAGCGCCAACACCTCCGCTGGCACCGGGCGGCAGATCGCGCCGGCCCTTCCCTAGGCCAACGAAGGGATGCGCACCACGGCCTTTGGCCTCGGCGGACCACCGCGTCATTACATACAAGGCGAGGCCCCGAGCCAGACTGCGTGGCATGCGGGGCGCTACAGCGAGGTCCACGAGGTGGTCGCCCCGGAGGCCTATGTACCCCGCATGGTGGATCAAGGGCGCGAGATGGAAGAAGGTCACGGCTCGTTCCTCGGGCCCGACTGGGACGAGGAGGCGCCGGAAGCCGAGCTCTTTCAGGAACCCCAAGAGAGCATCGACAATCGCGCCGACAGCAGCAACTATCGAGTACCACTCATCCCTCAGGAGCAAGCTTACGCTAACCATGGGTCGCAGGAGGTACAGGTCGCCGCAGCGGATGGCTGCCCCAACGCTGCAGCCTCTTATCCCTCGGGACGAGGGTGCAGGGGGCTGCAGGAAAGGGGCCGAGATCCGGGCTCACCCTCGCGGCGGTCGGGTCAAGATGTTCTCCGGAGGTAGGCCCTCTGCCGGGGAGGTGCCCCATGGCCTGCCCCCGGCGAAGGACCCGTGGTCGTCGGGGGAACCGTTGGCGACCGCTCTACTCCATTGGCGTCGTCCTTGGTTTCCGGTCACCGTCAATGGCGGCAGAGTGAGGCACAAGGCAGGGCCCTCGTCTGGCGATATGAAGCAAGGCCAGTACCTGTGAAGAAGCCCCAGTGCCTGTGAAGCTCGCCGCCCCGTGACACTCTCAAGTAATAATGAGTGGGGTTGTACACGCCCCAGAGTCTCAGGAGCGCCGGCCTCAGGCCCTGGGGCTCCCGCCCACGCCCAGTGGCAGCACTTAGCTCCGCGCTGGTGAGAAGACGTCGAAGACTAGACTACGTGCCGGACGCGGCTTTTTTGCTTTTCTTCTGCCTTTTTGCTTTTTTGCTTCTTCCTTGTCAGCAAGTTTCTTTGGTTTGGATTTGAGTTCGAAGCTTGCGTGCATTCGGGGAGGGGGTGTTTAGTCTCGTTCGAGCAATCTCTCGCGTTCTGGTTTCGGATTTACGCCCCAAGCTAGCGTCAGCTGCCCCCCATCACGAGCCCCTCGTGAGCCGGGTCGGGCCAGGCACGCCTACAGCCAGGACCACTATCTCCGCACCCTCTCCGGAGGTCCTCGTCACAGGATCAGCAGGTTAATCGAGGGACGCCGGAGGCGTAGCATCCCCCTGCAGGCCCGCTCAGGGCACGCCAAGGCCGGAAGGTAAACGAATCAACCGAACCATCACCGGGCTAGCGACTAAACTCATGCATAACATTGTGCTCACCAGAGTACGGATTACAAATTTTTATATGAGGGGCCTCCCCTCCCAAAATGCTCTTATATTCTTTAGGGCCAAGCCCGAGTCTTCTTCATGCAGGATAAACTGCGGAGACATGCGGTCAGTCGGACATATCACTCGCCACGTCTTCTGAGGCGCCCTCGGAAGCGTCACTGGCGTCGTCGACATTGTCACCACCGCCGCCAGCAGCCCCATCATCGCCAGGATCGTCCACAACGTCGCCTTCATTGGCGCCCACGACCACGCCGTCGTCATCAGACGCGAAGGCCCTGACGAGGGCGTCCACGTTGTCCACCCACCGCGCCAGGTAACCCCGAACGACAATGGGCACAGGTGCGATGGCAGCGTCGAAGTCGAAGTGGGGGTCCCTGTCATGCAGATAGCTGAAGACACGGGAGAAGGCACGCCCGAGCAAGGCTCAGCTCCTCTCTTCGACAAGCCAGCGGGACCTCTCGGACCGGTTCTCCAGAAGCGTCACCACATTAGTGAAAAATTGGAGGTTGTCGGCGTAGTTGACCTCGTGCGGCTCCCTAGTAGCAGCCTCGCAGACATAGCCCAAAGCTGTGTTCGCCCTCTCTCGGAGCGTTTGAAGCATGGGGGCATGCACATGCTCCAGAACCCGCCGCCGACAGAGCTCGTCCTCACTTCGCTGCGCGAAGGCCTCGGCGTCATCAACCCTCTGTTGAAGAAGAAGCTGCTCGGCCCGGGAAGAGGACAGCTCCGCCTGCGCCGCGCCGAGGGCGGCTGCGGAGGAGTCCGCATGCCGCGTTGCTTCGGTCAGTTTGGCCCTGAGGGCTGCGGTCCTGCCCTCGGCCTCGGCCTTGATCAGCCCCAACCTCGTCCCGTGTTCGCGCTCGAGGGCCGAGCGAGCTTCCGCCACGCGGCGATGGACTTCTTCCTGGGCTCGGGCTTCGCGCGCAGCAACGTCATCCTCCGCCTGGGCCACCAGGCGCTCCCTCGTCTCCAACCGCTCAAGGTCAAGGTTGCGCTCGGCGGCCTCCAGCGCCAGCACCTCCTCGTGCTTCAGAAGCTCCACCCGGTCGACAGAGGCCGCCCCCATCGACTCAAGGGCCGCCTGGCGCAATTCCACTTGCTGCTCCAGGGAGTTGCTCCAGGCTTGGAGCTCCCGTGCGCGCTCCTCCGCATCCTTGCGTCGCCGGTCTACCTCCCGAGCCTCCTCAACGGCCAGGGAGCAGGCCTCCCGCGAAGCTGCCAGCGACGCCTCAGCCTTAGCGTTGTCAAGATCACGTTGATGACGCGCGAGGGCTACGGCAACCTTTAGTTTGCACTTCTCCTCAACAAGGCGCAAACCTTCGGCCTCGAGGCGCGCATCCTCGTCAGCAAGCTCTGTCTCGATTCGGCTCACCGCATCCGCCGCCCCCTGGAGGAACTCTTCACGAAGGGCACGACGCTCCCGAGCACGCCTGAGCACCTCTTCCACATCACCTTCTTCCGCTGGAGCATGCAGAGGGCCTCGGGGCGGTAAGCCCCCTCCAGGCGTGCGGCAGGGGGCTGCCGCCACAGCCGTCGCCGGATGGACCGCCCTGAGAGTCCGGCCCGACGTCGATCCACCCACGGAGTAGGAGCCAAGGACAGACCTCAGCCATTCGCCTTCTATGACCAGAGAAGAGGTACGGGGCAAGCCTGACGTGCCCCAAGAAGACTCGCAAAGAAAGGGCATCGGGTAGGCAAGCTCGAGGCGCCCTATGGAGCATATCACTCCACCAACCGGTCCAGCGGCGAGGGTGCCACCTGAGCTCGGCGGACCCGGAGCCAGCAAAGGGGGCGAAGCTGCAGGGACTGGCTCCTGGGTCGACTCGACGGACTCAGCAAGGCGGGACCTGAAGGGCCACGATCAGCCACAAGGATAATAGAGCAAGTGAGCAGGGAAAGAAGAAGGCTTACTCGTCCATGGCAAAGTACTTCCTGCGCTTCAACAAGCGGCAAGGGCGGTCGCTGCCGCCTGAGGCCTCCTTCCTCTTGCGAAGGGCCTCGAAGTCTACACGAAACCGACCCAAGCGCCTGGGGCGGGGGTCGGCCTGGGGCGCAGGAGAAGCCTCAGGATTGTCGGCGCCGGAGGAGTCAGCTTTGGGTCACCGTCGGGCGTCGCCTCGCGAAGAACGGTTGGGGGCTCGGGAGCCCCGGCCTCAGGAGCCGAAGGCCAAAACCCTGCATCAACCGCCGGCCTAGGGCGGGCCTCGGGAGATGCCGCCTTCGAGGCTTCATGCGGCGCCACCACCTCGACATCAGCCACCTCAGCCCCCGCCGGCTCTCTTCCCGCTCTGTCGCCTGGGGAGGGACCGCTGTGGGCGGCGGGGGGAGCAACCACGACAACTGGGTTCTCGCGTGGCCCTGTGAGGCCAGCCGGGCACAGCCCCCACTCGTCGAAGTTGGGCATCTGCTTCACGAAATCGGCCCTGCCGGAACAAAGGTACAAAAGGACGCCACCGCTCCGTAGGCTGCCTGGGGAAGGATCACCAGTCAAGACCCGAAGCACCGTCCGCAGCACTTCGGACGCCAAATCCTCCTCCCGAAGCCGCATGCGGTCTCCGCGCCCCGCAAAGTCCCACATCCGGCGAGAGTGGCGCTGGAAAGGAGCAACGCGACACAGAAGGAACTCCCTCACCACCTTGGGCGCTGTCACATTGTGCGCCCTCAAACTTTCGAAGCGTCGCCAGATGAAAGCGAGCTGGGGGCTCGCGAGCGGTTCATGACCCCAACCTGGGTTGGGAACAACAGGCAAGGTCGGGTGCGAAAGCAAGGGGCTGGGCACCCCGACGTCCACGTACAGCCACTGCTCTCTGAACCTGGCCTGAGAAGGCAGAAGGCCGAAATCAATCCCTGAAGCAGCCGTCTCGGGCACGGCGAAGAAGCTTACACACCCCGAGCACTGAGTGGGATCGCTCAGGCGCAAAGAGAAGAAGTGTCGCAGCAGAGTAACAGAAGGAGGGATGCCTATCATCGCCTCGCACACGAAAGCAAAGACGGCCAAGAGGGTAATGGACTCCGGCCCGAGGTGCATCATGTGGATCTGATAATGGGAGAGCACAGCATTGAAGAAAGCGCGGGCTTCTTCCCCCTTCCCTTCTTTGTCGGCGCCATGGCGTTGGGGAAAGGGAAGAGCTCGAGCCGGATTGGCGGCGGAGGTTGGCGCTCGAAGAAGAGGAAAGGTAGGAGGCGAGCGGGTAGCCAAAGGAGGAACAATTGTGTGCAACTACGAGTCCGCTTAGCCGGGCGCGCAGCAAGGCGTCGTGGGAGGTGCAGATGCCCACGCCTAATCAACCGCCACGCGGCGCCCAAGGCCGCAGGCTGTTAGGGCCCGCGGCGCTTCGCACTTGCCCCTTCTCTTCTCTAATAAGCCAAGCCCGCGCGTGCCTTGGGCCCGGGGCTACTATCGGCGTTCTGGGAATGGGGGTCCCCAGACTTGCCTGCCTGCGGCCTGCAGCATGGCCCAAGCGGGGGCCCAGCGCGGCCCGTCTTCATCAGCTCAAGCTCAAGACCCTCGCGAGGGGCCAAGCCTTGTGGGGCGGACGACAGGAAGCTTTCTCAGAGGCAACCTCATCAGGCAGGCTCGCGAGGAGGAGGACAGATCAAGGCAAGGGTACCTCGCGAGGAATCCGTGATGCAAGTCATGACGATCGAGACCAGGCGGGCGCCGGCCTGCGCAGTGTCCTTGTTTCCCCTTTGGTGCAAAGGGGGCAAGCACAGACCAAGAAATCAGGAAAAGGTTACCATACCGATGGAATGAGACCAAGACCAGTCGGACGGCAGGACGGAGGTCACCGTGGAGCCCAAGACGGCATCATCGTCAGTGCCTTTGGCAGCCGAAGACCACCTTTGGTCAGGATAATTTGTACAACATGTTCCCCTTCGAAATGGCCAATTGTTGGCGCCCTTACCACTCATTATTTGGGGAGAGACCCAGGGCCTCTATAAATAGAGCTAGCCACCACAGAGTAGAGAGACACCCCGGAGAGATCTGGTAGAACCCCGGCAGAGAGAGAGAGGCGACTGAACTCACCCTAGCAGTTCATCGCACCAGCTCAAAAACACATCTCGCGAGGCTGTTCTTCCCTTGTACTGTCCATCATCAGCCCCAGAGGCAATCCACCACACCACACACTGGAGTAAGGTATTACACCACAACGGTGGCCCGAACCAGTATAAACATCGTGTCTCTTGTGTTGTTCATCATTTTAATCTTAGTTCGCACGAGAGGATCGGACGTAGATCGGTAGGGGAGAGATCTCCGCGCGCACCCCAGTGTTCGAACCTCAAGGGTCTGCCGAAACCCGAGACCCGACAATCACGGCCTAGTAGTATAGCATGGCAGGCGGACAAGAGTGTAAGGCCACTGATGATAAACTAGCAACCTATACTAAGCATTTAGCATTGCAGGTAAAGGTAACAACAGTAGTAGCAAAGACAGGCTATGCATCAGAATAGGATTAACGGAAAGCAATAACATGGTACAGGACTCTAATGCAAGCTGTAGAGAGAAGAATAGGCGATATCGGGTTGATCAAGGTGGGGGGGCTTACCTAGTTGCTCTGGCAAGGAGTCGTCGTCGATGCAGTCGATTACGGGGGTAACGGCAACGGTCTCGAGGTCTACCAGAAAGAAGTTACAAAGGGGAACACAATAAATAACAGAGCAATCAAAGTATCAGAAAGCATAACATGACAATACACAGTGTTAGGGGTGACCTAACGCAGTACTAGGTGCTACTGGCAAAGGGGGAAAACATCCGGAAAAGTATTCCCGGTGTTTCTCTTTTTCGGACAGATGAACCGAAGATGGATGGTTGCATGTTCGCTATGTTAGAGATGTGTGGCAGACGAACAGACTGTGTATTCTGATTCGCCTCGTCGTTCTGAGCAATTTTCATGTACAAAGTATTTTCATCCGAGTAACTGTTTAATTTATATGAATTTTCAAAATTTTAAACAGTTTCTAGAATTGTTTTTAATTCAAAAATAAAGGTCAAAACGCTAAGTGCACCTCACAGAATGTACAAAGTAGTGTACCAAGGGGCTGACAGGTAGGGTCCAGTTGACTGCCCAGTCAGCAGTCAACTAGGACCGTTGACTGGTCAAAGGGTCCATGGGGACCCACGTGTCATACTCTACTAGTTTAACAATGTTTAAACTAAACTAAGTAAGATTAATTAGGAGGGGTGGGCCCATGTTCTCAGTGTCTCCAAAAATTACCTAGTTAATTTAACCTAACTAAGTGCTACAGTGGCGGGCCCACATGTGAGTGGGCCATTAGCTCCTAATTAGCTAGCTGACGGGCAGGGGGCACTTGGCAGTGCCCCAGCCACGTTCAACTGCGGTGGCTCCGACGGCAGCGCCAAACACGGCGAAGGGCCACGGGACGTCGTCGAAAACGGGCGACGGTGATCCAAATCGGGCGGAGTCGGGCTTGTTCGAACGCGGGCTTGATGCCGCATCGAATGGTGGTCCTGGGTGACGCTGGGGAGGCCCGAGGTAACCGCAATGACGATGGCCGGCGGCAACAGGAAGTGTGGTGGCTAGGTTCGACGGCGCAGCTCGTGTTCGACCCAGCTAACTAGCAGGGGAACATCAGGGGGCGCCCTGAGCTCATCTGAGCACTCATCCAGCCCAGGGATAGACCAAAACGACGGGGGGTACATGGTGGCGGAAGCAGAGCTCCGACAATGGGGACAACAAGCAGCGGGGGCGGATCGAGCGGCAGAGGGAGGGAGGAGGCACGCGGAGCTCACCAAGGAGCTCGTGGAGGGGTCGATGGGGCCAGGGAGGTTCGAGGGCCAGTGGATCGACGACGACCGTGGCGTGCGGCGCTGGCGAAGAAGAGGACGAGGGCG